>NW_026963316.1:0-300000 GCF_036588685.1 Mytilus trossulus | reverse complement strand
GTATGATATAAGAATGAGCTCTCCTTGTGAGTAGCACACTTTACTACTTTATTTTTTCTTCAAACATCAAAACCATTTCATATATTCATATTTCAATATTCATTCAAACGTCCATCTGTATCTAATAACTCATCCAAGAAAATCACACACGTTTCTTCCATACAACAAAGTCCGTATTGGACTCCATCCAACTAAAAATCCAGAAAAGCTCCTGAGTACTGTATATATGTTTTTGATTTTATAACATCTCCACAAATGATTATTTCTTTTGTCTGACATTTAGAGAGTTGTTGTCGACTGCCAAATAGAAGGTATTGTAAGTGAGTTTAAATAACCATGTTATCGTGACAAACGATGCATTACCATCAATTATTTATTACAATTAAATGATTAAAACAAAACAAATACATGTTTTACACAACACGTCTGCCCTTAAAGGTTTTTATTTATCAGGCATCTGTACATTATATGATTTGACAAAATGAGACATATTTGATCTTATTTCTAGTAAAATTGAGAATGAGAATGGGGAATGTGTCAACGCTGGGGACATCAACTTGACAAAAACATGTATGTATAGCATGTATATAAAGCATGTGTCCGTAAAGTCTAACAAGAAGTCTTATTCTAGGCACATCACGATTTTCTAGCGTATGAATTTGCGAATAAACAGATAAAATCATACTATATTAATTTATAAAAAGAAAATGGACACCTATAGTGTAAACATTTTCATTTCAAACATGTTGAATAGCTAACAATGATCTGATTATAAACGACCAAACTCGCTTTTATCAAACACAATATCCACAATAACTTAAAAAACAAGAAACAAAACAGGAAAACTAGATAATAGGGACAACAAAAAAATACTAGGATTTGAACCTAAGCCGACAAGTTTTAACTCATTGAGGATAACCATGAAACCTCGCGGCTACCAACTCATACTATACGATTGTCTATTATTGTATATATAAAGGTACACTCCATGTGTGTCCGTTGTACCGATGTACATCAAATATTAATTTATATATATAAGTTAGACAATTAAATCGTAACCAATTGGTAGTCGAGAGGTTTCGTCGATATGTTGATGATAGTGGCACTAAAGAGAATTCACGGACGGGTTCGACTCCCAGTGCAGGCATATAGAAAATACACAAAAAATAAGTTTTTATATTTTATAATAATTCCATTACTGAACAGAAATCAGTAAATTGGCCAATTCAACCATAATGTAATTAGGCACACAAAGGAAACAAAAGAATATAAAATGGTGAGTCCATTTCAGCAACGGATTAAGGAAGCGTTGATTCTAGAAAAAAGAATCCACCGTAAATGAATAGGCTGACCTCACAACAATGGTTTAAATGGTATGTAAAGTTCTAGATTACCGAGTCTACAATTCTAAATGCCGTAAATATTATTAACAGTCCGTAATAACGAATTCTTGAGATGGTTTTTACTTAGACCACAAACAAATAGATGTATGTAAGATTAACATGATTTTATTTCCGAAAACAATATTACAAATTTTTAGGTGACTCTTTACCAGCAATATTTATACATCTCAAAAAATGTCACCGGTAATTTGCAGATATAACGTCGAAAGTGTCTGCAAGCGACGTTTTGCACTTTATCACTAACGTTGAGGTTACAAAAGGGGGACGCAATTTTTAGGATAGATCGCGTTTATCGTAGAATCCAGCACGATGACATATATTTTTTATTTGAGATTTGGAGAAAGCATGGCAAAATGCAGTTTATGCAGAAAAATAATAGAAATGACATTTTCAGAAACATTTTTTATTTTATTTTTAGGTTTAAAAAAATACCACTTTGAGCATCTGGTCCGCAATATCAAGCAATGCTTGAACAATTGTATATTCATTCGTGTTGGGATTTTTTAGTTGTCACTTACCTCCGCTTTAGATTGAATCCGATCTTAATAATTCACGACGAAGAGTATTTGCTAAAAAAAAAATTCTTCCATCAAATTGTAAATGTACAATCTGTTGTATATAACCAATCTAATTAAAATATTGATCTCTGATTAATCAGAGATCAATATTTTAATTAGATTGGTATATAACGTAACAACTCACTTACTATGGGATACCATCAATCATATTTTGTAAGCTGGTTCTCGGCTGACTACTACACTTTGTTCCTAGTTTGATTGTAGCGAATACAAGCGGATTCCAGTTAATAGTGATGAACAAAAGGGTAAACCATGCTACAGAGAGGAACAGGTGATCCGTTTTTTTTTTTTTTATTGACAACATGTTGACTGAATTTGAGGGTAAACTTTTTTTAACAAGTTGTCAGTATTCTTAAATAAACGAACTGTGCGCCTCTCCTTACCGACCTTGTCTTATTTCCATATGAATCGGAGCACCTTCAGATGATCAAACAAGCCAGGTTATTTAACTTCACTTTCAGATATAAAGATGATGTTCTTTCCACTAACAATCCGATCTTGTCTGATAGGGTTCAATTATTATATCCCCAACTTGTCTGATAGGGTTCAATTATTATATCCCGATCTTGTCTGATAGGGTTCAATTATTATATTCCCATCTTGTCTGATAGGGTTCAATTATTATATCCCCAACTTGTCTGATAGGGTTCAATTATTATATCCCCAACTTGTCTGATAGGGTTCAATTATTATATCCCCAACTTGTCTGATAGGGTTCAATTATTATATCCCCAACTTGTCTGATAGGGTTCAATTATTATATCCCCAACTTGTCTGATAGGGTTTGATTAATATATCCCTCCGCCCCTTTTTGTTACACTTTTGTATCGAATTTTACATACACAGTCATCTCAGTATCACAATCTATGATAAACAAGGCGATTTTAGTTTTGAAATGATCAATTCTTACCACTTTAGTATCAACATACCACCTGTATATGGAATATATATTTCCGAACCTTTTCGTATTCCAGAGCTTGCAGATTCTACTCAGACTTTGTAAAACGTCACCAGTGACAAAACAGGAAGTTGATGAACCAGGGGTACAAATGTATGTCAAAGAACATCTAGTCCTTTTTTTTTAAATAAAGTCATCAGAAGGTAAACGACAGGTCTTACATTAAATAAAAAGATAATCTTGTTTTCTATAAATTTAATACACGACATGTCATATTTAACCTAAATACCAATTAAGTAGGTATATTTGAGTCCTAACTCAAAAAAATTAAAGTGTTATTGTGCGACAGTCCTTTATATCAATATATTTATACTGCGACTAGTTGTTTTTATTTCGTAAATATAGTAAGACAGCTATATTTAGTACAATGGCAATTTCAATACGGAACACATTTGCCGCAGTCAAGAGTTCATAAAGGGATGGAAATAAATTTGAAAGTTGTGTTACAACTCAAATATCTATCAATGTTTTAACTTAATTTGATTATGAACACAGTATTATGTCAATGTCCTAGAAATATAAACATTTTTGTATTCTGCATATTAAAAAGTTTCTCAGACTCTTAAAAAAAGTTTATATTTTGACCTACTATTGTATATATATCATTATAAAGTTTTTAATATTCTATGAATTTTTATCTAATGTTTCGTTTTAATCTTTTGATATAAACAACATGCACAAACAATGAACCGATACCTTAATGCACAACAATTAATGATGTTCAATGTTTTATAGTTTGGTTTTAATATCAAAATGAAATTGGAAAGATAAGCTATCTGATTTTTCTTAGATGTCATGTCATTTTAATTATTGTCGACCTGGATTATATCTCAAGAGTACCCATATTGATTCTAAAACTATTGTATTGCATTAATAATTCATGAATTAATAAGGATGTGTGCAAATCGACAATTATTCTTATTTTCCTCAAAATGTAAAAATATCATTTTGCCACAACATAGTTATCGCTGCTGTCGTCGGTGCATCATAGTAATATCAAGAATTCAAAATGTAACATAAAGCAATCAGACAAAATATATGATGAGTTATATATTACAAAGAGTGAACACAATGACGATTTCTTATACCATATTGACCACTGTTGGTTCAGTAGTTGCAGTTTTTAACATGTTGGTGTATTCTGCTGCTTTCGAATTGAAACAAAACACATTTTCTGTTGAAAAAGACAAAAGGATCATATCGAATAACAATTCAAGTACTAGTAAGATCTTTTATAAATACAGCGCTTTACAGTGCGCAGTGGAATGTGCAAATGATGAAAATTGTCATGCATCAAGCTATGATAGATTTGTTTTAACTTGCCAACTTTGTTTTAATACATCTGAAACTTTTTATTATGCTCTAGAAACAAAATCAGGATGGAATATTTTGCGAAAAGTCAGAAAAAATAGTAAGTATCTTCTATTGATGTTAGGAGTGATCACTTTTTGTGTTGATAAAGAGGTTCGACTTTAACCGTAATGACAAAAACCCTTTACTATTCGTACTATGTTAAATCTATTATCAACTGCAACTTCTTTTTTTGTTAGACTTACTTGTAGGTTCATACTTTTTTTTTTAAATCGGCTGATTACTTTATTAATGTTAACACAGTTTTGGTTATGTGATTCCAATTTTTATGCCCCACCAACGACAGTAGAGGGGCATTATATTTCTCGCCTGTGCATCCGTCCGTCTGTTCGTCCGTCCTTCATCATATTAAAGGTTTTTGAAACTTAGTACACATGTTGCTTATGATATGATCTTTTTAATTTTAAAGCCAAATTAAACTTTATACCTCAATTTCACGGTCCACTAAACATAGTAAATGAAAGTGCAAGTTTCAGGTTTAAGTTTTTGGTCAAGGTAGTTTTTGATGAAGTTGAAGTCCAATCAACTTGAACCTTAGTATACATGTTCCCTATGATATGATTTTACCATGTTTATGTCAAATTAGAGTTTTGATGGTCCACTGAACATAGAAAATGATAGTGCAAGGTTCAGGTTAAAGTTTTTTGTCAAGAAAATTTTGATGATGTCGAAGTCCAATCAACTTGAAACTTAGTATACATGTTCCTTGTAATATTTTCTGTCTAAATTTTATGCTTAATTAGAGATTTTACCCCGATGTCATGGTCTACTAAACATAGAAAAGGATATCCGCGTAGGGCACCTGTGTACATGGACACATTCTTGTTTTTTTTCAAATCTTATGTTTGATTGTGTGATTTTTTATGGTCCTTCACCTTTTTGCACTAACAATTAAATTCGGTATTTTTGTTAAACATATTTAACCAATAATAACAGACTATGTTTACCTTACTAGTGTGCATTAGTCTGTTTCAAAGACTCTTTTTAAAGACTGTTATCAATTTATAGTTTTAAGAAACGGAACTAAAAACACAAAACAAAAGTCCATGATTTTGTGTTTGAGAAACAGTGGGAAACCATTCTTTCGATATTCTAATTCATTTAACTTTAGTAATTTATTCAAATAGCAATGGCTAAATAGCAAGAATTTTATAAAATTATAAAGAGAATATACTATAAAAAACGCAACCCACATTTTTAATATTTTTTTGTTTAACCAATCATGATTGATCCACAAAAAACATCTCCGTGCATTCATGCTTGCCATGCTTCTATCTGTTTAGAAAATTCAATATTTGTCTTACCTCAGGTTTTTTAACACACAAAGCCAAATTTGAAATTCATAAAGGATTTTTTGATTTTGTTTCCTCGTGAATTAATTCTTTCAATCAATATGAAAATTTATTTGACGTCACCATATATATTTTATGAGTGAAAAATGTATGTAATTGTTTGTTATGCCCTATTAAATCGCCGATTTGCGTTTCCGTTTTTCTACTTTGAAAGTTTTGTATTTCATCAATTTTATAACAAGCCTAATGTAATAAAAGATAAAAAAAAAAAAAAAAGGCGTATAGTTTAGTGTGCAATACATTAATTTTGTCAACGTTTGGCAATGCATAATATCTTAGGCGGAAATAAAACCCCATGTAATTAAACAAGGAGTAATAACAAGTAATATAAACACAATCATGGTTATGTATTTTTATATCTTATGTCGAATCTCTCCTTAGTCACAGTAAAAGTCGAGTAAAAAGTTTAAAATGTACTTGATTTTTTCCAGATATACAACAATAAAGAACAAGTTAAAGCACATCTTGTATTTCTACATAAGATTTGATAAAATATGAAATTTCATGTTTCCCTTTCAATAATGTAAGCTTCGAATTCGGATATCTATATTCTTGTCATTAGTACCTAGTATGTGCTCATTTTACTTGCTATGAGTATACTGTCAATTATGCATTGGATTAAAGTTATGGAATTCACACAAAAAAACCAGTTAACCAATTGACAAAAAGTTAGACATAACTTACACCTGCTTATTGATAATTTTCATTTATAGAATCATTACCTATCTTATTTATCTAGATAAAATTGCATAAATTAAAAAAAAACAAGAAGCACTAGTCTTTCAAACGCAGAACACATTGATAGGCTATCGAACCTCTGTAATTGATACACACAAATATATAGTACTTAATTATCTTATCGGTTGTCCAATATTCATACATGATACTTATATAAAAATGATAAATAAGATTGAAGATCGGCTTACGTATAGAATGATAAGAAAAAATATTTTCATTTCATGCATATTATATTATCGGTTGTGAAATCTCTAAAACTGTTCTACATAAAAATATAATTTACGAAGTTGTAGATCAGCTTACATAAACATAATGTTTCCATTTCAGACATCAAGGACTTAAAGACACCAATAGGAGGTAAAACAAATAATGTTATTACATTGATGCCAGTGGGTTATCAAATTTATCCAATCGACATAGTAAAATTATCAATTCAAAAGTTCGCGCCTCGGCGAGGACTTTAAAAATTTATAATTTAACTATCGAAATTGGATAAATCCGATAATCAACGAATAAGTATGTAAGAATCTGTTTCTCTAATGATTAAAAAATACATTTTCTTTTTTTTTTGTTAATCGAAAATCCCCTTTAAGCCTTTCGCAATTCACGAAGTTGTCAATTACATTAACAACTGTAATCATATTTTTATTCATCCAGTTAGCTAAAGAGGTTATGACCCTTAAAATCATCCAATGATCTTTTGAGATCACCGCAACCACACGTTGATATTTTTTGTTTATACAATTGCTTCGGAAAGGGATAAATTTCCATAGGATTAGAGAAATATAGATTCTACCACTGCATCGAGTGTGATACGATATTTATCCCCTAAAGACAGTTAAATTTTATTTATATTTAAGATTGAAAAAGTATGAGCGCACCCAAGAAACAACTTTATATTTGGTGGGATCATGTCAATAGTAATAATAAAGCTTCTCTCAAATTATTTTGTTGTTTCTTACCTGCGCACAATGTTTCCATAACAGAAATAAAGATTGAAAACTGCATAAAATCTGTTTTTTTCATGATTTTAAAAAAATAGTACATATTATGACGTAATTGTGACGTCATCAGGTAAAAATCGTATGTTTTTCTTTTTATATTTCTTGAAACTATGCATTTCTAAACATTATGTGCCATTTTGAAATAGATATCAAACATTTATATTTTTTGAATCCAGGCCTTAATATCCCTACTCCTTTTTAAAAGCGAGGCTCGCCGAGCGTTTTAAATATTTAAAGTTTAACTGTCGAGAGTGGATAAATATCGTATTACACGAGATTTGGTGGTACAATCTGTTTCTCTAATGATTTTCAAACAATACGCAGGCAAACTTATTCTTCTTTGCGACTGATTTGTAAACAGATGTGTTCTTTCTATGTGACGTCATCAGGCATGGTCGCCTTATTGTATGCCGTCACAATAGGAAATTCAGAGGAAAATCAGAGAGACGACGTCATAATCGGATTTAACTAATGAAGAACCGAGATCAAACGAACCACACGTTGATTAAATTTGTCTATACAATGGGTGCAGAAA
Organism: Mytilus trossulus; assembly: GCF_036588685.1. Lineage (NCBI taxonomy): Eukaryota > Metazoa > Mollusca > Bivalvia > Mytilida > Mytilidae > Mytilus > Mytilus trossulus. Next base: position 292,061 of record NW_026963316.1, on the reverse strand, counting down.
GGGATAAATTTACGAACAATTAGAGAAATAATATTATTGCATTGGTTGCAATGATTTATATTGATTTCCTAGTAAAATAAAAACCGATAATTAAAAATGTGAAAAAAACATGGTTATTTTGTCTATCCTCTGACGCCTTACAACAATATGCAATGTCATTACGTTGGATCAAAGCAAACATGATATTGATTTCAAAAAATAAAAAAAATAATGACTATTGATTTTAAAACTTGGGAGGTTAAATAGATTACATGTAGTCAAAGATATGAAAAAAAAAATGATGTTTTTTTCTAGCTATCACAATTTAATTCCCAATTTTTTACAAAGAAAAAGTCCGGAATATGACAGTTGTTGTCCATCCCTTTGATGTGTTTTAGCTTTTGATTTTGTCATTTGATTACCGACTTTCCGTATTGTGTTTCTTATACTTTTTACAAATATATTGAAGCAACGAAAGTCTATCAAAATTTAGAAAAAAAGAGTTTTAATTTATGGTAAGACATATGTCTGCTCACATATTGTATAAATAAAAGTATTGCTTGTTTGAATGATCAATGTATCCAATGAATGCTTCCCTCATTTTTCATAGTGGACTGCTATCTCGAAGACAGCTGGAACTATGATGGACATGTAAACTATACTCACAGTGAACGAACCTGCCAAATGTGGAATACTCAATCACCACACTCACATCCATATACTTCGGAAAATATTTCGGAATTCAATTCGAACTATTGTAGAGATCCCGGACATATATATACTCCATGGTGTTATACAACTGATCAACATTTTCGTTGGGAATTTTGTCCTGTTACAAAATGTAAGTTTTATAAGATAAGTGAATGATTAATCCTTCCATAAATATTCTGTGCTGATAAAAGTGTTTACACAATAAGAAATTGGTTTCCCGATAAGATTCGTCGGTGACTCAACACACGAGTAACTTGTTTTCTCGGACTGTATATGTTCTTTATATATCAGTATAGTCTATTTTGTGTAAATTTACCAATATGTCCTATTCCATATTGTTTCCAAATTCCGATTGTTTCCTAGCCCGATTGTGTTTCATTGCCGATTGTGTCCTGTTCCCGATTGTGTTTTATTGCCGACTGTGCCCTTTTCTCGAATATGCCATATTCCCGATAATGTCATATTCCCGATAGTGTTCTTATACAGATTGTGTCCTACTTCCGATTGTGTTTTATTCTTGATTGCAATATTTAAAGTAACATTGCAGGTATCACAATTGTTTCATATTCCCGAATAATTCGTATTCCCGATGGTGTTTATTGCCGATGGTGATTTATTCCCGATTGTGTTCTATTGCCGATTGTGTTCTATTGCCGATTGTTTCCTATTCCCGATTGTGTTCTATTGGCGATTGTGTCCTATTGGCGATTGTGTTCTATTGGCGATTGTGTCCTATTCATAATTGTGTTCTATTACCGATTGATTCCTCTTCCCGATTGTTTCCTATCTCCATATATGTTCTATTCACGATAGTGTTCTCTTTCTGATTGCAATAATTTTTATATGGTGTGACGTTGCAGATGCCAAAGTTGTTTCCTATTCCCCAATAACTTATATTCCCGATTGTGTTCTATTGCCGATTGTGTTGCACTACCAATTGTGTTTTATTCCCAATTGCGATATTTTCTATATTGAGTGACACTGCAGGTGTCAAAGTTATTTCCTTCTCCTAAAAACGTCCTATTCCCGATCGTGTTCTATTCCTAATTGTGTCCTCCTTCAGATGTGTCATATTCCTGATACCGATATGTTTTATATTGAGTGACATTGAAGATGACTATGCATATATAAAACACTTACTATTTTGGAGCATACTGTCTTGTTCCCCATGGAATTCGTTCCATTTCCTCCATTCTAAGTTGTTATCTCGGTCGGTCTTAGATCTTTGTTTATCATTAATCTATAGCTTTTTACGATATTTTAGCATCGGTGAACTATTCAACCCTTAATTAAACCTGCAAACGTTCTATTTGAGCAGTCAAATTACGATGGCTGTCCAATATTATATGCTATAAAGTAACTGACTGAATAATAGTATTAGCCTTTCCTACAACTAAATAAATGGCAATGAACTGTATAAACTGTAGTGACAATCGGCAAACTTCGGGTGACTCCAATTACCTGTTACCTGTTACCAATTCTTCCCATTTAAATGGAGGTACGGAATCGGCCGAGTTGTGACGAATTCTCTCGTGATATATTATTCAATAATCGGAAATACTCTCGGCCCAGTTCGTATAACTTAGTGTTTTATCACTATCCGTATTTTTTTATATTATGACCGATAATTATTGATCATCGATTTTTTAAGGCTGGAAATGCAGAGGGTCACAAGTGGAAGAAGGTTATATAGCCCGTTCATAACACATGTATTCACTTGATGTTTTGATGAACATAATTGTTCGGGTATTTGAAGTGTTTTAGAAATTGTGTTTATCTTTATTGTTTTCATATGCCATTGTATTAATCGTCTTCTAGCAATTTCCGCTTCCGACAGATAAATGAATAACAAAAAAAAAAATATAATTTTTTTACATGGCTTTCTGCTGTATTTCAGGCGACAGGTGTCAACAGGTTGAAAACATGCCGTTTGGATTGACTGTCAAATATAACATGTCATATGGACATTTGGGAGCTTTATACAGCTGTAAATCATTTACCTCAGATGAGTCGACAGATCATTGTCCTAGCAGCGTGTGTCTATCGGATGGAACTTGGTCAGATTTCAGTATATCATGTGGTGGTATGTTTTGGTTTTTTTTTATATTGTAAATGTTTTGCTATTTTGCATTAATTTTCATATCAACCATCCTTGGTAAATTTAGATATAAATCTTTTTTTTAAGTTAATAATTTTGCAACATTCAAAGCAAGTTATGACAAAGTTTATGCAAAGAAAAGTATTTAGAGGTAGAATGGTTTTGCACAAAAGGGACAGACATGTAAACAAAATGAGAATTAAGAGTTTTAATGTAAAAAAGGTACCAAATAAATATAAAAAAGTAGTATGTTTATGATATGATTACAAATTGGACAATTGCATGTAACAACCATAGATCTCATCAATGAGTAAAACAATATCGCAAAGAAAAGTATTTAAGGCCTCTACATGGCAATATGTTAAGAGGCTGTTCAAGTAAATACCAGGCAAATCCTATGATATGGGTGGCACAACATAATTTTTTTCCCACTGAACTTTTGGTTCCAATTCAATTTTTATATCTTACAAATGGATATATATGTCAAAGATATTTTTGAATCAACAGTGGATGGCTGAAAAATGATTTTAAAGTTCACTAACAATGCAACAATATTTTGAACAAAATAAAAGTTATCTTCCCTTTTTAATGAATTTTCAGAGCTGTCTATGTATTTGTTTTCACTTTATTTGTTGCAGTTAATAAAAAAAATTAAAAAAATTAACTTTAAGAAAGAATGAATTTGTGATATGAAATAGATGAACAAATTTTGAAAACAAAACATGATATGTGCCATCCACGGCCTGTTTTTTTTGTTTTTTTGAACACCCTCTTAAACATTCAAGCAACGAATACTAGCCGCATGATATATGCTCTAAATAAGACACAATTGATATTAGGCAACGAACGATAACCACCAAACTACTTGCTTCTGGCTTTGAACAGGCACATACAGGATGTGGCGGGATTATCCACTTTTGCAGGCGTCCAGCCCAACCCTTACATAAGACCGTGTTAAAATTGAATAAAGAACTATTAAAAGCAATAAAAAAAAAACATGCACTTAAAAGAATATATCAATCAGTACACACACAATTTACAATATAAATGTACTTTACCGATACACATGAGAAATATAAATGTTGAAGTACAAAAACACACCAAAAAGTTGAAATTAGTAAAAGTAAAATTTTTAATGTAAATATAATAAAAACACTCATGGGAAATGTTTAATTAATGAGGGTAAGTACACATCTCATATTAAAAATGGATCCAACTTAGATACACGATATAAATGACTGGAGTGATTTTTTTTTATCGAAATACCTGATGAACATATATATGATTGACTGATTACAGTGAATGATATTTACAATAAAAGAAATATTCTTATAAATGGGTTAGAAATAAGAATTATTGATAATTACAATATAAATAAAAGGAATGATCTGTGCATATTAAACATTTGCGGAAACTGTCATACACCTACGATTAGGATTACAACTATACTTACACATGTTACAGGTAACATTCAAATCTTGGGCTTTCTCAAAATGTAAAATCAAACCGTCGATCCAAAACTATGTTACGATAGTAGATGTTTTCTGCAGTTGAACTACGAACTTGTTTTTGCAGCAATGTGTTAACATTAGTTATTGCTTACGGTGTTATCCAGGTTGATAATGCGGTAATTGTACGAAGTATGAAAGAATGAACTAATATTATTTTAAAAATAAATTTAATATGAGTCACACAAAATATCGCAATTGTCTCTGCAGTAGCTAGATTGGGACAATCAGTGAAAAAAGTCATTAATACTTTGTGTTAGGAAATTTGCATTTATTTTCTATCAATTAATTCATTACCCATGAACACCGGTATACTACTGTTTCCTGTATTTAAAGAACTGCGCTCCTTCCTCGATCCAGCCCTGTCTCATTCGCGTAGTTAAAAGTGGAAGGGAGGGGTATGTCGATGTCGAAACTTCAAATAGAACATTATTCTAATAATAAACTGTAATTGAATAACACCCACTTTTAACATTGCTGGATATGCCCTTGAGCCATGATTTTGACATGTTGATTATAACTTATACCAGTTGCTGAAAGGCACTCACATAAACTTTATTCACTGATTAGAATTACGCCGCTTTAGATAATCCTGAATCCGTCCATTTATTATGGCATATATTTTTCATTGATATAAACTTAAACAGTTGTTGAATGAAACGCACATACCCTAAGGTATGAAATCAGTCAGACGGTTCGAGTTCATACTGTGTACCATTTGATATCAGCGTATTAAAGTAGATTAGCTGTAAAAAAAAACACACAAGGAACATCAATTGACGCCACGTAAAACCAAACAGTTTGACGGAAAGAGAACGTTTAGAATCAAGCGCATTTATTTACATATACATTGGTTTCTTTTAAAGTAGTAATGCATTACTATCTATTATTAATATAAGTAATTAGAGGTTCTGAGATATATATGCAGTACAAAAACTATGTACTGGCCCAAAATAACATGCATGAATAAATCTCTTATAGATAAAAACCCGTCTGTTTCTCGTACCTATACATGCTATACCATCGATGAATATAAACAGTACACATTAAATTCCTATTTTAGTCATAAATTAGTCGTCGATTTAAAATCATTCTACATTTAAAATTCATAACAACTACAGTAAAAATGTATTTCAGTATTGGCACATTATATGCACTGTTACTATCTTTTGTAGTGGATGATTGTTACAACTATAGTTCTACCTATAAAGGTAAAGTGAGCTGCAGTGCTCTTGGAACCACCTGTAAGCGTTGGGATACAGTCAATACACAGGACCTCCCATCAGATCCAGCTGATCACGTGACTAATTACTGCAGAGATCCTAAAGGTGAAGGGAGGCCTTACTGTTATAAAGGAACAAAAGATTGGGAGTGGGAGTACTGCCATGTGACAAAATGTGAATCCTCGAATCAAACTGTTTAAAGAAGAATACAGGCGTGGCGTATAGAAAACGCAAATCATGTCACATGATGAAAAACCTTTATAACGACATGTGTAATTTTTTTTATTTATAAAAGGTTCATATTGAAAATTATGAAATATAATATGTGGGATCTGGATGAGGGGTCATTTGTACAATTTGTATTTTTTCATTTTCATTTACAATTTTTCTCTACCCTTATAAAGTGTGTCCATTCCTTCATAATATTTATGTTTCTACATCCAATATTCTCTATCCTATTTTGTTTATTAATTTTCTTTATTCTTGTTTTGATCTTTTTTCTCCATTCATTATTTTTTTACCAATTATTCTATCCTTTATTTTATGATAAAATATATAATAATATTTCTATGTAGTGTTAATTTAGAGATGAACAATATCAACAGATATAATTTGGTATCTACCTATATATATATCAATACTAGATTGTTAAGGTGGTTCCTAACACTACAAGGAGATAACTTTAAAAAGTCAGCTGAATGTTTTAATTACGTTGCGTTGTTTAGGGAACATCAAGCTTCTCAATGATCAAAATTAGTGTTTGTCAAACTGCTATATAACCAGTGTAATTTTCTGGTAAAATGGTTGGTTCAAATTTTTTGACATTTTTATATTTTTGTCAAAGGGTCAAAGTAAATACTTTGTCAAATTTTTATGAAAATTAAACGAGCCAAATTGATTTTAGTGAAAGTGTTAGGTACCAACTTAAAAGCATATATATGGATTATGTCCCCTTGAAAATGGATGTGTAAGTTTTTGTTTCATCGGAAAAGTGTTATAAATTTCTTATATCTAAACTTTCTGGTGCCAATTTTCAAGATATTCTTATGGTATATACCAAATGATGGATATGTGAGTAAATTTCGCAAACTTAATTTCAAAACAATCTAGTATTTGTGATATTTGTGATATATATACATGTCCATTTGTTGACATCTTGAACGGAAGTCACAAAAATGTCGAAGATAAACAGACAGTTATCTATACATTTTTTCACCAAGGGACTCCCATGATGATGTATTGTCAGAAATTGCTAAGGTAATTGATATTGAGGATGTATTATCAATTCAAATCACTGAAAAAGACTGCATAGTAACCCTAAAAAACCCTGAAAGTAAAGACAGACTAGCGGCTCAAGGCATCGCACTAAGAGACAGATCTGTTAAATTTTACGAAGTAGAGAGTTTAATTACTCATGTAACGATAAAAGACGCACCTTACGAACTAGACAACTTATATATATTGTTGCTCAGATGCTTAGATTTGGTAAGGTGGTTCCAGGCTCTTTAAAACGAGGCGTTATCAAAGGCACAAACATCGAAAATGGGTCTCGGTATATTGATATTTTGGAATGTGATACAGTGCTTCCGAATAGAACATCTTTTGGTTGTTTTGAGGTAAGACTTTTTGCTGATAACAATCGCACTCCATGTATTTATTGTCATATCACTGGTCATCCTTCATACAGATGTAAGGACAAACCAAGTCTCATGAATCAAAAGAGATGTTACAATTGTTGTGGTATAGGTCACGTAGCTAGCGCCTGTACAAGTGAATCCTACTGCTCTTACTGTAACGCCAATGGTCACGCCAGACGAGACTGTGAACAGTACAAACAGGAAACAGAAAAAAAGGAATTGGTCAGTTATGGTCCTGAAATATTAGAGGGTAGACAAGACAATACAAAAAACATTCACACTGACGAAGACGACAAGGAATCCATCGCATCAGACAACACAAATTGTGAACGAGAGACGGTGTCTGTTCTCCTTGGAGCATCCAATTGCATTAGGCTGGGTCATATCGACGATTCGGTAGTGAACGCTTCAATATCTGGAGGATCCTTTGACAAAATTGAACAAAACATTGATCTAGCTTTTCAAAAAACTGAAAACAAAGATATTGAAAAGGTTGTTATCTGTCTAGGCACAAACGACATAAGTAGAAATAAAAGTGACTCTGATCAAATAAACCTTCTTGTAACAAGCGCTGTCAATCGTGTAAAGTCTAGCTTTCCAGAGGCACAGATAGGTCTTTGCAATATCATATCGCGAAAAGGCAACGGCGCTCAGTTTCAGAAAATAATTGAAACAACCAAAAACGTAAATAGTTTCATGAAAAAACTTTGTGTTCGAGAACAATTTGTAGCATTTGTTGAAATAAATGATCAATTTTATAAACACGGAGCTGTAATCAGAACGTTGTTTGATAAAAATGACAGTAGTGGGGTACACGTCAGCACAGAGGGCGCACAAAGAATTAACAGTAAACTGTGTGAATTTCTAAATAGCCCAAACACAAACGTCGTCGTATCAAACACTCCGATTGATCGAAAACGCAACATCTGCAGACCGGACATCCAAAGTATCAAGAAAAGAGACAGGAATAGATCATGATATAACCCATGTGAATAAACACTCAGACTACTTAATCTGATTTTAATGTTAAAAAACAAATATTTAAAAAAAAACAAAAAAACAAAAACAAACAAAAAACACAAATGTATCACTGTAAATATTATGTCCACTTTTTTAAACATATTTTTCGTATGTATATATGTTATTTAAAAATAATTCGTTTATATGCCTATATGTATATATTGCAAAAAGTGCAAACATTGCTAAGCTATACCAAACTGTATTGTTAAATATTGAGAAGATGAATAAGTATCTGTTTATTATACCTTTTACGGTTTTTAAACGACGCTTAGTATTGTTATATGATGAGAACATGAACGAGTATCTGTTTATTACACCTTATACGGTTTTTAAACGACGCTTTATGATTAAAGTTTTACCTGATTTGTTTACACAAAGGTATACACATAAACGATCCGTTAAGTTTATTGTTCCAAATAGATATAATCAGGTTCAAAGCATCCAAGTGAAACATTTAAATGACGAAAGAAAGAAACAAAAAACTAATAGTATTCGATCTTAATATGTCTTTGTCAATTGCTTCTATAAACGTAAATGGTTTACGAAACAAAAAAAAACGAGATATGATTTTTAATTGGTTAGTTTTAAAAAAGTTCGATATTATTTGTCTTCAAGAAACACATTGTTCAAAATCTGATATTGATAACTGGGGTAATGACTGGAAACAATTTGGGGGAGGGGAATCAGTTTGGAATTGCGGAACTTCTGATTCAAGGGGAGTGGGATTCCTTTTGCAAAAGAATTTTTCCGAAAATGTAACTTTTATAAATCACGATGAAAACGGAAGATGTCAAATGTGTGACATAAAAAAAGATAATGCTGTATATCATATTATTAATGTATATTCACCGAACAACGGTTCCGATAGAAAGACTTTTTACGAAAATTTGCGCAACTTAAATAAAGTGTATGACGATGATAGCGTTGAACACTACACCGTATTATTAGGAGACTTTAATTGTACTTTAGACAAAAAAATAGACAGAATGCCAATTCTAGAATAACCGAAATTGAAAGCGAAATTAAGGATATTTTTACAAATTTGACAGAATCTGCGAAAATTAGGGCAAAAATTAAATGGTCAGAAGGATGAAAAATCAACGAAATATTTTTTTAGTTTAGAAAAGAAAAATGGCCAAAACAAGTTATGGAATCGTATAAAAACAAAAACGGGTGAGTATAAATATGATATTGATTCGACATTAAAAGAACAAGTAAATTTCTATTCCACACTTTTTACGGCTGAAGGGTGGGACAAAAATAGCGGTGAAAAGCTTTGCCAATTTATTGAAAATAAGGTAAGTTCGGACGATAAGGAGATGCTTGATAGTAATATAAAAATGGAAGAATTAGAAAAAGTGCTCAAAGATCTCAAGACTAACAAATCACCAGGTGAGGATGGCATTATATCTGAATTTTACATACTGTATTGGGATATAATAAAAAATGATTTTTTCACACTCCTTCAAGAAATATTTGATAAAAATGTCTTAAGTAAATCACAACATAAAGGGGTTCTTACGTTATTACATAAGGGTGGTGAAAGGGAAAATATTAAAAATTGGAGACCTCTTACATTACTTAACACCGATTATAAAATCATAGCAAAACTTCTTGCAATGAGACTGAAAAAAGTCTTACCGAAAATAATACATTCAGATCAAAAAGGGTTTGTAAAAGGAAGAAACATTAGTGATGCTAACAGATTAATTCAAGATATAATAGACTATATTGACAACGAAGATGAAGATGGAATAATAATATTTCTTGATCAACAAAAAGCTTTTGATAGAGTTGAATGGGAATGGGTGGATTTTGTATTAGAAAAGTTTAATTTTGGGGGGAAATTTAGACAATGGATTAAAATGTTACTCTATGATGCTATTACTTGTATAAAAACAAATGGACATGTTTCAAAATATTTTTCGATAACACGTTCGGCCAGACAGGGCTGTCCAATAGCACCCCTTATATATATTTTGCAAGCAGAACCAATGGCATGTGCAATACGAGGTAACACGGAAATTGAAGGGATTCAAATACCTGGTGAGGGGGGTAAAAGTATAGAAACTAAATTATGCATGTTTGCTGATGACACTCAGCTTTTTAACAAGAATGAGAAATCAGTAGAAAAATCTTTTGATGTCCTAACGCTATACGAAAAAGCTTCGGGATCTAAAATTAATTTTGATAAAACCAAAGGTTTACTTATAGGATCTCTTAAAGGGAAAAAAACTAAAATTTAATAAAATTAAATGGATTACAGGTAGTGTAAAAACCCTCGGAGTAAATCACGGATATGAAATTGATAATGATGCTATATGGCAAAGTATAATAGAAAAGACTAAAAACTGTGTCCACGTTTGGAAAAGCAGGAAACTTTCATTTAGTGGTAAAACCTTAATTGTAAAAAATTTCATATTGCCCATGTGTAGTTATGAAATTGAAATGCGGGGAATTCTTGAAAAATATTCAAAAGAAATAAACAATATTATTTGGAATTTTATATGGGATGGGAAAGTTAACCAAATAGAAAGACAGGTTTGTTGTCTTGATATAACAAAGGGCTGAATGGGCATGATTAGTATAGACTTATTCATTAGAAGTAAACAAATAAAGTCTCTTTATCGCATTCTCCATGAACCATTAGAAAGCTGGAATGCGATTGGCAAGTATTGGCTTCGACACTTTGACAACAAGTATAATGATCAGTATTTTTTATGTAAATGTTCAAATATTAAAGGACTAAATATTAAAAATATTCCTTTATTTTATCAGAAAATGATTTTTACATGGTCTAATTTTCTAAAAATTGGAGATAATCCCAAAACTAAGAACGAGGTACTTAATATGAGACTATTTGGTAATTCAAAAATTTCATTTCAAAATAAGCCATTGTTTTTTTCTTCCTTTCTAAATAGTAACATGAAATATATCAAAGACATATGGAATGTAGAAACCAACAAATTTAACAGTTGTTGTTCTATATTTGAAAAACTTGTAGATAAAAGAAACTGCATATCGGAATTTTCAAGAATTAAAAGTGCAATACCAATTGACTTCTTACAAATGATAGAAATTGATAATGAAATTAATAAGAAACCAAACATAGAATTGAAACTTTCTAATGAAATGGTTATATTAGACAGATTTGGGAAAACAATCAAACCAAAAGAATTAAAACTAAAATATATTCGAGACATGATAATAAGAATATATATCCAAAATGTCAACTTAAATGGCAAGAATTTTCTGGCCACGAAATTAATTGGAAAATAGTATGGGGCAATTTGATAAAAGTTAAAATCACCAATAAAATGAAAGAATTTGAATGGAAATGCATTCACAATATCATATATACGGAAAGTAGACTTAAAAAAATGCAATTGTCAAAGGGAAAATGTCATATTTGCCAAACTGTAAATAATACTGAAAATCTTCAACATTTATTTTTTGATTGCAATACAACAAAATTAATCATTAGTAAAATCAAAGATATTTTTACATTATGGAATATTCAATTAGATGATGATAATTTAAAACAGTTTATGCTTTTGGGAGATAGCAGTGGTCACTCGAACCAAAATTTACTTGTAAATCTATTTTTTATTTTGACAAAATGGTCCTTGTGGAAAATAAGAAACAAAATTAAATATGATGGGATAAAAATGTCCTCTACATATATTTTAAATCTTTGGAAATCATACATGGTAACACATCTGAAATCTGTACCCTGTTACTTAACAATTAATACATTAGACAAAGAGAAAATAAACACATTAATTAATTTCATACTATAAGTACATACCTTGCAGGAGATAGCAGTCATGTTGTCTGGTTTTTTTTTATATCTCTTTAATTTATATTGATTACGGTAATCCATGGTTTAAAGATGCACTCGATTATGTTAAAATATTATGTGAATCTGGTTTATAGGTGCACTCGTTTATGTTTTTATAATGTTATATTATTTACCACTAGTAGTACATTCTATAAAGATATTCCTTTTTCACTCATTGTCATATAAAAGAATATAAGTATTATTATATGTATACTATTTTTTTCGGATAATACAGTGCACATTTTTCAACCTCCTGCTTCCCGGACAGTTGGCTTAAATGTAAACGGGAATCCACAGTTTGCATCCTGGGCAACTGAGGAAATTGTAAACAGGAAATATTTGGAATAAACAAGTATCAATTTAAAAAAAAACAAAAAAAACAACATATATATAAAACGTATAAAAATGTACTATCGATGAAATGTTCAGGGATTCTTTCCTAGTTTTTCTTGCAAATTATTCAAAAGCCATTGTCAATTTTTGTTTTATAATTTCACCTTTCAAGCAATTGTGCTCCTTCATTTGGGGATGTTAAATTGTTTCTTATTTTGTACATTGTATACTATGAAGACATTATAATGGAATCATCCAAAACCCACCTTATAGTCAATCACTAACACCTGACTTTCAAACCAATAAACCAAAACAGCCAAATAAATAACAAACAATCAATAACAAACATCACTTGGTCCAGAAAAAAGCCTGACAGATATACCGACAAACAATAAGTTAAGTCAAAATAGTTGTACTTGCCCACAAAAGTCGAAGCTTGTACTGTTAATGTTTAACGAAAATACTATAAACTATAGTAGGTATCAATAAATTCCATTTCAATATTGTTTTTATTTCTTTTTATGATTAATTGTATGTGATTTTTAATTGTATGCATTTACCATTTGTTTCACGTGTTATTGGACTGAGTGTTTTTAAATAAAACATATTGTATTGTATTGTTTAGATATTTTTTTTATGTAACATTTGATATTGCATATATCAAGGCAATTATACATACAAGGAACCCAGTCTATAAAACAAGGTTCTAAAACATAACAAGATTCCAGTCTTACAAACTTCCGGTTTGATATTAAATACGAGATTTTGCGAGATTTTCAATACATGTAAGACATATGTTCAATAAATTCCAGAGGGTGAGCATTTAATGAATGGTCTTCAACAATGAGAAAACCTCACAATGTATAGTAAACCATAAATGGCAACAACACGCCTTATTAGATCATTTGTTAAAATTAAACACACAGGTCAAACCCTACACAATGCTATATATTAATTAGTACAAAAACGACTCATAATTTAGAGTAAACATGTACTTATTTGGTTTATAAATATTTTGATATGAGCGTCACTGATGAATCTTTTGTAGACGAAACGCGCGTATGGCGTACTAAATTATAATCCTGGTACCTTTGATAACTAATTAGAAAGATGGAGATATTACAGGATCTCAATAAGACAGACACATCATTTGAATGATATGGCCTATCATAACAAACAAAAATACAACACGCATAGACTGTTTCATGAAACCTCATCGTAAAATCCTATTGAAATTGGCAGTAGTTGTTATATGTAACTTTGTAAGGCCTGCGTAGGTTGCACTTTGTAAATACAGTAAGTTCTCAAACCAGGATGCCGCCTCTTTTAGGGAGATTTAGAATATTCATAGAAAATTAATGTTTGTTAACATACTGGTTCGCAGTTGTATTATGTAGGTTGCATCTTTTAGAGACATAATATAAAGTTACCAGAAAATGTACATGTGAATATTGTTTATATTGAAATTTATGGTAACCCCACAGTCGAGGTAGGGATAGTTAGAAAAGTGAGTGTTAGTTTAAACTCTTAGAAGTTTGGAGGAAACGTTGAAAATATGCAGATTTTTTACCTTTGAAAAAAATGGTAGTTCATATATGGACGTCCCATTCTAAGATTTTTTTTCTAGTAAAAGTGGTACAGTTTTAGTCATAAAGGGATTTCCTTTTGAAAAATGCATTGTCAATATTTACAGAAATGCAACCTATAGGAGAAAATAACAACTAAATGTAAGTCCTCAATGTTTCCCCTGCTGTTTATAATAAATAAACTCCTCATAGGAACCAGGAATATTTTTCTATTTGCGCCAGAAGCTCGTTTAGTCTATAAAAGACTCAATATAGTCACGCTCGAATATTAAAAACTAAAAAGGACAATTAAAGTACGAAGTTGAAGAGCTTTGAGGACCAACAATTCCTAACAGTTTTTGCCAAATACAGTTACGGTAATATATTCCTAACATAGAAAAACTTAAGTATTTCAAAATGTAAAGTGTTGTTACCAGTTCTTATTCATAACTATGACCACATCAATGATAATTCATGACTGCGCATAAGTGCGTACTACTTGCCTGCTGAAACCCTTCGGAAATGTGAAATCCACCAGCAGTAGCATCCATCCTGTGGTTGTAAATAAACGCATCATATTTACTAGGATTGCAATTTTGCATGTGTGCAAGATAAGAACATTATATTTACTGAGTTGGATCCGACTGTAAACTTTTAAGCATTTATTGTAAAGGTCTGTTGAATTTTTTTCCTGGTGAATGCAAATCTATGATAATGTAAGGTAAAGTTCATACAGACCAGCTTCATTTAAGGGTGTCCGCTTGTCATTATTTCGAAATCCTCTGGTTTTATCTATCTGAATGTCTAAAAAATAAATTGCCAATCGACCCTTTTTTTGTTTTAATAAATAATGTATAAGTATAAGCCATGTTTAAAAGTCATATAAAATCTTTGTTATTCTTTTAATACTTTTTGAGAACTTTTTTGTTTCCTTTAATAATCCCCTATCAATGTATTGTAGTGTTTTTAAAAGCTTTTTATTTTTAAACTGAGTAGCGAACCTCCTTAAATGAAGATGTCATCACAACAAAATCGTTATTTGGAAAAATATAAATGAAAGAAAGTAATTATAAGTGATTGAAAATTAGCAAAAAAGCCTTTTTTACGATGTTTTCCCGGGTACTAATATTATAATACAACTAAGTAAAAAAACAGACATTATTAAGGAATTGAATTTTTTAGCAGAAGTCCCTCTTAATCTACAATTATCGTCAGTATGCACATGGGCAAATCAATCTGTAAAATGACTGTGTCATACGCATCTGTATGTGTGTTGTTGTGTCTGTGCTTGTAAGAATCCATCACTGGCAAGCAGCTTGCTGTGAAAAGGAGAGCCGAGTGCGTAAGTCTTTCCTGCCAGTTACAGCCTCTCATGCAATAAGACCTATGTGGCCCAGATATGGGATCCTTCACGAGGTAATAGATGAAAACTGGGCACCTCACGGCCCCACGCAAAACTACAAGGCATGCTAGGCCCACCGGTAAGTGGGTTTGCTTTGGTGCCTGCAAAACAAACCCCCAGCTATGGGTATATAGCCCCACTGCCTTGTGAGTGACTGTGGAAAGTCACAGGCTATGGGAGACAACCCAGAAAGAAATCCGGACGGATGCATTCCGTTATCACGATAATGCAATCATCTACAGAAAGGACTACCCAGAGAGAAACCCCGGCCCACCAACGCTGAAGAAACCCAAAAATAATGTACTGCTGAGGAACCAAACATGACACATTTGGGGGAAAGCCGAAAAGACGCCCAAAAGCCGATCAGTTCCATAGTAGCGCCAAAACAGAATATGTATATAGGATGTTGGAAAGTGAGAACAATGGCAGACATATAAAAAGCAGCAGAAGTAGCGAAGGAATTAAAAAAATATGGTATTGACAGACTAGGTATCAGTGAGAGTAAATGGAAAAGATCGGGTGAAACCAAACTTCAAAGTGACGACACAGTGATCTATGTCGGGGATTGATGAACATCAAGTCAAGGGAGTAGCCATAATGATAAATGAAAGAGCTAAGAAATCATTGATGGAATGGACACCAATCAACAAGAGAATGATAAAAGCAAGATTATATTCAAAGTATAAGAAGCTGACAGTTATTCAAGCATATGCTCCAACAAATGATGCAAGAGAGGAAGAGAAAGAAGAATTTTACCAACAATTACAAGAAAATGTTTCATCCTGCAATAAGAATGATATGCTTATAGTCATGGACAAAGAGAGAGGAGGAAGTTGTGACATTAAGAACAGAATACAGAAAGCAAGAGGGACATTCCATCGCCTAAGAAACATATGATATGCAAGAGGAATTGGCCGAAAAAACAAAAATACACCTATATAAATCATTAGTAAGACCAGTATTATTGTATGGATGCTAAACATGGAAACTAACATTGAAGAAAAGAAACTAAATGTGTAGAACATCAATGCTTAAGAAAGATCCTAAAAATAAGATGGCAAAGTAAAACATCAAACAAAACAGTAAACGAAATTGCTTACACCAGAAACATCGGTTGTGAAATCAGAAGGAGACGGTGGACATGGATGGGACATATCTTAAGGCCTGAAAGAGACAGCTATGTAGCACTACAATGAGCACCCGAAGGGAAAAGAACTAGAGGAGGGCAAAAACTACATGGAGAAGAACAACACAGAGAGAAAGAAACCAACACGGATGGACAAGTTTAAACGTAGCCAGAACAGCGTCTCAAGATGGAAAAGAGTGGAAAAGCAGCGTGGAGGCCTTATGCGACTTCTGGCGCGGACAGAATTAAGGTTAAAGTATTTAATGGATGCCCATGGGCATTCCATTTGTTAGTATCGTTATAGGCGGTGTTTCTCCTTTTCAACATACTGGTATTTGAGGACAGGGAATCATGTGAAAGCATGACAAGGAAAAATACATAATTATAATTGTTTAATCTTTAATAACAAAAGAAAAACTTTAATTAGAAAAAAAGATGAATTCATCGCATAATTGATAACAAAAACACCAACAAATGTTGATTTTCCAGAACCGAAAAAATCTGTATACGTCTTTAAAACACAGAACCTATGATTATATGTCCTATTATCAGATTATTACATGGTATTTTCATATCGCATGTATTATCAGTCATAGGTTAAATATCAGGGCTGATATTGACCGAGGGATGATAATACATGCGAAATGCAAAATGACATGTTATTATCTTTTTATATATGCTTCAACAACTGAGAAAAATAACAGATTCATATATTGATCCTTTTACGTGAATTCTAAATAGACAATGTTAGTGACTTGTAAATACTAGTAAATGTTTTTGAATAATGTTTGCCTTATTTCCAGTGGCGCATATTTCGTACATGGTTATGACGGAGACAAATTAACGGTAACAACTAATGGTTGTTTCTATACATTGGATAAACCGAGTTAAAGAGACATTTTTGAAATCCTTTGGAAAATGAGGTATACTGGCATAATGGATAGAAACAATAATTAAGCGTGGCAACATACATCCCTCACATAGTTGTTACTAGTGCTCATAAGGAATGGAAAACATGAAACCCCGCCACATTATGTATGTATGTGTCTGTCCCATTTTAGGAGCCTGTAATTCAGTGGTTGTCTTTTGTTTGTGTGTTACATATTTGTGTTTCGTTCTTTTTGTTATATAAATGAGGCCGTTGTTTTTCACGTTTAAATTGTTTTACATTGTCATTTCGGGGTCTTTTAATAGCTGACTATGCGGTATGGGCTTTGCTCATTGTTGAAGGCCATACGGTGACCTATAGTTGTTAATTTCTGTGTCATTTTGATCTCTTGTGGAGAGTTGTCTCATTGGCAATCATACCACATCTTCTTTTTTTTATTATATATGACAATCCCTCTCTAAACTATTCATCGAATTTCCGCCTTCTTTTCCCATGATTTGGACAGAACATGGCTGTGTATTATTACATTCATAACAAACAAACGGTACTCCAGTTTGGCAAGAGTGTTACTGTCGTTCAGAAGAACGCCATATTTAATTCCCAAATCGCCCTTGTAGTGCAAAAACATAAAATTCAAATGGAATACTTTTATAACCAAAGTAAACTTTAAGTATAAGTTAAATCGTAAGACAGGTGAATAATGTTTAATCTAGAGATGTTATAAACGTCGACATACCTTGTTTAACGTCCATTTTCACTCTCGTCTTGGATCGGATCCTTAAGACAAGAACCAATCCTTTTTTTAGAAATAATGGTTATGAATATTGTCGCATATATAAATCAAACAAAATACAACGTACAGTTTGCTACGTAATATTAAGTTAAAAAAGTAATACCGATGATTAATATTAAATATAATTGATTTGTCATTTTAGGTGAAGAAAAGGATCTAAAGGTTCACTATAACAACTCCTTCAATTATTGTCAACCAACCACATCATATGGCTAACCGTTACGGCCAACAACCTTACCAGCCATATAATAGCAATCACCCACAACAACCAAATATGGAAAGCTTGCCAACTGGACAGATTCCATGTCCTTTGAAACCTGTTCGTGCAACGCAACCAAACTTCTACAGACAGTCGTCATAGCGGATAATGAACACATTTTCAATTTATTTATTTTTTTCAACTCGGGGTCTCTTCTAGATTAAATATAACTTAACGGAATTGGTTATGCAAATTTTTGAAAGCGGTGACATTAGATAAGTTGCTTACATTATTAAACGTCATTCCGTAACCAGTAAATACCTGTCTGATTGCCAATTAAATCACATTTCTTATTTCTAAATCAATGTAATTCTGTAACTTATAGTTAAATTGTATATATCTATTAGCTGTTGAAAACTAAAATTATAAAAACAAAATACACTAACAAACTATGGTTTCACCATGACATAGAAAGAAAGAAATCCCGGGTCCTCCACTATCTGAGGAATCTTGCTCAAATCTTTCTTGGTAGGCTTAAAGGCACATACAGTAACGCATGCTTCTCATTCTGAACTCTAATTACAAAACAATGCACAGAACATAATATGCAAGAAATAATGCAAAGGACAATAATTCTGTGAAAACCTAGTGACCATGCCAATCTACATTCGAACAAGATGATAATAGTCAGTCTTCTCGTTGCATGTTTAAATGACACTCATTTTGTACAGATCCTTTGGTTAAAGGCTTTAATTTTAATGTTGTTCCACACTTTGTAATGGCGTGGACTTTGATAGTATGTACTATTATTTGTATGTTTGTCTTTTTATTTTGAGCCATGGCGTTGTGAGTATATTTTCAATTTATGAGTTTGACTGTACCTCTGGTATCTTTCGTCCCTCTTTAAAACGGTACAGATTTGCTCGTTGTTAAAGGATACACAGTGTTGTTGTTATTGGTTTTGGAAGGCGGCTTACTTATGTAGTAATTGCGCCTTAAATTCATATAACATAATTTAAGATATTATGTATATAATTATACTTTCGGTCTTTAATTTATTTTTAGTATTACGTTTTGGCGAGTAATCTTATGAAACTTTGACGAACATGGTTGTTGAATTACTAGAAAATAAATATATGTTGAGAGACAACAAAAAAAAAAAAAAAAAAAAAAAAAAACACACATATCAGCAGGTATACATGTACTATGAAAATGAAAAAAAAATCAAGAGCAAATGATAGTCCCTAATGAAATGATAGGCGTCATAAAATTGTTCAGAAAATTTATATGGTTGTTCACCTTTGTGTCGTCTGTAATATTCTTATATACATGTATATAAAAAAAGTATATTTAGAAACCGGTAACAAGACATGTGCTAGTTATATGCTACCAATGTAAGGACGTCTCCCTCGATTGGTGTAGCAAATAAAGGATCCTTAAGAAAGGATTGCTTGTAGTTTTTCCTTTTCCATATTGGTAAGTTGCATCAATTTTTTCCAAATAAATTGCCAAAGACATACTGGTATTTTGTGATTCCTCATTCCCTGACAAGAAAAAACACTTCTGTCATTGAACGAGAAATCATCCCTACCTATGCCCTTAATCGCCTATTTAGATTTATATATATATATACAGTGTATAATATATAAATGGAGCAAAAATAGAAAAATATGAAAAAAAATAATACCAGTATATTATTTAAACAATGACATTGTTTGATTTTTTTTTTTAGTACAGAGAATGCCAGCGAAACAGAAGTGCTGGGATGTGCATATATATAATTATACAATAATCTGTGTGTGTTTGTCTACCTGACATCCTCTAGTACAAATTTTAGAATTTATCATTTTATTATTATAGAAAAGGGTTCAACTCTAAGACTTGTTTCTATTCTAATAATGTATGAGCGTAGTGATTGTGTTTGTTTATTTTTCTTAATTTCTATCAATAATAGTATGACTATAGTTATCAGTTTATGAAAATCTGAGAGGATATATTGTATTTTTGTTTAAGCTTTAAAGAACGTTAAATAATTAAGATAAATGTTAGTGGCACTTTCATATAAAAAAGTCCTGTAACAAATGTTTCTATTGTTAATTATCTGAGCATAGTGCGATGTGTTTGTTGTTTTCTTATCTTAAAATTTTTTTTGACTGTAATTGTCCATTGTAGAGAATCTTAATGTGATGTTGTATTTTCCCTTAACATGTACTGTTAACTTATCTAGTATAATAATCTTCAATAGATCAGAGTGATTAAATTGAATGTCGATACTTGTTAAATTTAAATGCGTGCATTTCATGGTCAATTAGTACTGGTGTTTGAAAGGTGAATGATTTACTGATGTATGACACAGGTAGAAAAAGTCTGTTTGATTACGCTCAAAGGACTGACACAAAGGTGAAGTGTGCATTGCACTTGTGACTTGCTTATGCTAGTTCTAAATATATTTATAAAAAGGAAATTATTTCAAATTCGGGTGAGTTTTTCATTTATCTTTTATCTTGCTGGTTGTATACTGAATTGATGAAACATTTTAACTTAGCAACCATCTGAAAAATAATTCATATACATTTGTTCCAAATACATAATTATTTGTTTTATGATCTCTAGACTAAAGCTAAATGGCAATTATACATGTAGTTGAGAGTCTTCCTATTTCCTTATAAGTATATTAGTTTCCCGTAGATAGTTATGCACGGGACTGAAAGTGTGTGTGTATCCGGATAGAAGGTGTTTCAACGAAAGATCTACGACTCCGTTATTTTTAAGCATATCAAACATCTGTTTACGTTGCACATCATATTTTGAGCAGACTAATAGGAAGTGTACTACATCGTCTGTGACTTTGCAGTTTTCACAAATTTCACTCGGACTTTTCCCTATTTTGTGTAGATATTTATTGACATTAATAGAGCCAGATCTTAATCTGAATATTATTCGTTCATTTTCTCTATTCATTTGTGGTATAGTAATCTTAAATGATACATTATTTTGGAAGGAGTGTAGTAATCTACCCTTTGGGTTGTCTGACCACTGTTTTTGCCAAATTTGTTTTAAAATGTTTTTTGTTAAACATTTGATGTCTTCTTTATATAGGGGAATATGACAATCTATTGTATCTTTATTAAGAGCCACTTTGGCAGTCTGGTCTGCAATTTCGTTTCCTAAAATTTCGACGTGGCTTGGGATCCACTCAAATATTATGTTGCTACCTAGTTTGACTAACTGGTTGTATAAAAATATAATGTCGTATAATAAATAATTTTTTACCTTAAATAAATTACTCTTTAAGGCTTGGAGAGCTGATAGAGAGTCGACAAACACAACGACATTATTTGGTTTAAATTCTTCTAACCACATAAGAGACAGAAATATTGCCATAAGCTCACAAGTGAAAATTGACATATTCTTAGGCAGTTTGAAACCTTTTTTTATTCCCATTTCAGGTATTGCGAATGCACTTGAGGTTTTATTAGAATTTGGATCTTTAGATCCGTCCGTATATATTTTTAAAAACTGGCGGTACTGCGTATCAATCATGAAGTTACTTTCACTTCGAATTAAGTGTGGATTATCCTTTTTCGAGATGAGACTTGAGAGTTGTGTACATACATGGGGTTTAGTCAAATGCCAAGGGGGTGTTGGGAATTGTTTGTATTTATATATTTGATTAATATCAACATCATGTTGATTAATCATATCTTTTGAAACAATAAAATATGGTTTTTTATTCTGTTTTATTTCCCTGGAGTAGCAGAGAAATGTTGCCTTTTTTGCTAAACTTTCCTTAGTTGGATGGTTATCTTCATGACTAGATATATTTAAAAATGATTTTGTAATAAGGCACTGCCTACGTTCTTCGTATGGTGGGTCACCCATTTCTACTTGTAGTCCACTTGTGGCTACATTTTTATATGCACCTGTACAAATTCGAAGTGCTTGACTTTGCACCCGGTCCAGTATTTTCTTTACAGAATGTGAGGCAGAATTATATACTTCACATCCGTAGTCTATTTTAGATCTTATAAGAGCAATGTATATGTTTCTTAGAGAATGGCTGTTTGCTCCCCACTTAGTACCTGTTAGAAGTTTCATGCAATTTAGGACTTTACTGCATTTTGCCTCTATATATTGAATATGTTTTAACCAAGTCAATTTACTATCTATAATTATTCCTAAAAATTTCACCTCATTGACTACTTGTAATAGACTGTTACCTAACGTTAATAATAACTTCTCAGACTTTTTCTTTCTACTAAAGACAATAGCTACAGTTTTAGAGGGGGAAATGAGAAATCCCCATTTATCACACCATGATTTTATATTGTCAAGATCTTTCTGTATTCTCCTTTGAATATAACCAATATTTTTACCACACAGCCATATTGCACTATCGTCTGCAAATTGGGAAATAGAACAATTATTAATACATAAAGGGAGATCGTTTACCATAATATTGAATAATGTCGGGCTGATGCAACTTCCTTGAGGGGTACCATTTTGGATCGTGAGAATATCAGAAAGAGTGTTATTTATTTTGACCTGTATCGTTCTGTTAGTGAGAAAACTATTAACCCAACCGAGCATGTTGCCCTTTATCCCAATTTTAACCATTTTGTTTAGAAGTCCATACTTCCATATCATATCAAATGCTTTCTGAAAGTCAATAAATACTCCAATTAAATATTCTTTCTTTAAAAATGATTTTTGTATATCGTTATCAAGTCTAATTATTTGTTCCATCGTACTTCTATTTTGACGAAATCCACTCTGATAAGGTGAGTAAATATGGTTTTTCTCAAGGTACCACCTCAGTCTGTTATTTATCATCTTTTCCATAATTTTTACAAAATTAGATGTTAAAGCTATTGGTCTATATGCATGTGGGTCACTTGAATCTTTCCCCTTTTTAAAGCTTGGAATTATTATTGAATGTTTCCAAGCCAGAGGAAGATCTTGTGAGAACCAAATTCTGGTATATAATAAAAGAAGTACACCAAGTGATTCACAGTGTCTTATTGTTGTTAACGTCTTCGGCCTTTTGGTGTCTGATGGATAGGTTTCCAATTCGCCGTTTCAGAATCTAATGCATCCTGGGTATTATTTTCAAAAGCGTACACCAAAGCGTTTTGATTGGTTTAAAACGTTATCAACAATGGAAATTCAACCAATGACGTAACGAAAGAATTGAAAGTATATACTATAAAATATAATATAATATAATAAACCAATCGAAACGAATACCAAACAACTAAAATAAAAATAAAAATATCGAATATCTTGAAAATATAATAGATGATACTATCTAATTTATCATAAATAGTTTAACTGTAATGGATCAATATGAATTAATTGAATTAGATAAATTCGCCAATTATTTATCTCTATGCCATTTGTTTTGTTCGATAACATAGATTTTAATATCATTCTTTTATAAATATTTAATGTATAGATCATTTAAAAAAATGTCGTATTTTCATTACACCTTTCGTGGGATTTTTAAGTCGATACAGCGATAATAAACATAACTTTGATCTATTGCATTATGTATCTGCGTACAGTGTCATGGTAACACATATCAAAATATTTGTTTCCTATTTGATGATGTCCTTGATATCTTAAAAAAAATACATATAATTTAGAATTTTAATGACTATTCAAACGAATGCTATAGGTATTTTTGACATGTCCGTTTCCTTTCTAAATTTATTTTATAAATTAGAAAAAAAACATTGCCTGCAGCATTTTATATCTTTCTGACATTTGTTTTACAAATGGTAGCCTATTTTATAAAGTTAAGCCGGATGACAATAATCCTATTATTATTACATAACATTGGACAATTATAATTATATTTTATAAGAACCTTTTTCAATGTTTTAATACCCTTGTTTTTTTAATTAATTTATGTTTTGTAAACTGTTGCTGGGCAGTCTTCCCCTACTTTTCAAGCTGTAAACTTGTGTTAATAAATTTGTATATCTTTTATACGGTCTTGCGTTTAAAGCAGCCATAGTGTCAATTATAGACCTACAACTTTAATGTAACCCGTGCCGAAGTTCACTAACTTATACTCTCGTTTTAACAATGAATATTTCCCATTTTAGTTTTAAGTTGAATATTTCTTGTTTTATTCTTAAATATAATGTTTCTTATTTCAAATACCCAAAGAGATTATAGAGTTATAATCATTTTGTTTAGAAACAGGTGTGGACACAGATCAGTGTGGATAGAATGTGTGGATGGTTAACAGTGTTTTCTTTCAAAAATAGTTCTCTTGTTTTTTCCCATAGGGTTCTATGTTGTGCACAGTGACAGCCAACCTGACAGTGTACCAAGCACTTAAAATAGCAGCGTCTTTTATTTGATATTGAGTTTGATGTTCAAAACTGTCGAAAAGGAGACACTACTTTAATTTTGTCTAAAGAAATTGACATTATTTGGTATAGTTCATCCAAAGTTCATTCACAATTTCTCCAGCGACAACCTGGTTGACTTTATTACTAAGCATCCATATTAAGAAAACTCCATCCCGACGCAAATAGCTATGAACAAAGTCTTTTTGTGATTCTGGCAAATGTTCTGGAATTTTCTGGTACCGTTCAGTATGAACGCCATCTTCTGTTAGAAACTTTTGTACATAGACCTCTGCTCGATATGGCAAGAAAGTTGATACCAAATTATACAGGAAGTAGATGGCGTTTATAATCGTCATAATAACCAAAAGGAACCAATTTGCTATGAAGATTTTCTCACTGAATAGATTGATCGGCAATGAACATTGTACTGTCCATGTTTGTACATTCGTCATTTGTCGTAATTCAAAATCACAAAACGTAACAATTGGAAATCTGTTTGGGTCCAACAAAGTATCTCCCATAGTAGCGCGTTTGAGAATATCTGGCCCAAGTGTTTTAAATCTTATTCCAAGAAGACTGTCTACTATAAATATTTGACATAAAGCAGTTGCGGCATATAAGAAAGAAGTAAGGAGATATATAAGTACAATGTAATTTCCTTTGTGGATTCCCATAGCAACAAGAGTTTCATTTGTTTGTTCCATGTTTCTGTGCCTCGTTGTCACGCAATTTCGAATTTTCAAATATTTCTTTAAATAGTCAACAGCACTTTTTACAGTTTTCTTACGTTCATCTCCATACTTATAAGATATTTCGTTTGTCATTTTTATGATTTTTTTAATATTTAACGACGAATATCCACTAAAAGCCTTCCAGAACAATCTTGGTGCATAAAATAAAACGGCCTGAAATAGTAATATTATAGGTGTCCATTGGTAATATTGGATTTCAGTTTCATGTCTCGAATACTTTTCATTCGGAATAGAAGAATCAAAATCGACTACATAAGTATTCCGAACCCAACAATAACTGTCGATGTATGGTATCTGATATTTGGTAAACTGGGCAGGACACCAGCACTGAATTGGATTACCAACATATAGTTTTGTACTAACGGCTATCGCGACAACAATAAAGAAAATCAGACAACCAGACCGATTTAATTGATGAATCCGAGAATCGTCTGTTAAATCTTTAATTTCTGCCAACTTTCTCGCTAGTTTAAAGTCGTTAATCCTGAAATCAAATTAATAATAAAAATAATAATAATGATAATAATAATAATATTGATAATAATGATAATAATGAGTTGTAGGAAGAGAATGAGAAAGGAATGATGATGATGAGGAGGGGATGTTTTAACGGACGAAAGAGGAGGGGGAGATGGTCTTTTGACGGACGAAGGTGGAGGAGAAGGAGGAGGAGTAAGTGATCTTTTGAAGGCCGAAGGAGGATGAGAAGGAGAAGGAGGTGATCGTTTGACGACAGAAGGAGGATGAGAAGGAGGAGGGTGATCTTTTGACGGACAAAGGAGGAGGAGGAGGTGATCTTTTGACGAACAATGGAGGATGAGGAGGTGATCTGTTGATTGACGAAGGAGGAGGAGGAAAACGAGGTTATCTTTTGACGGACAAAGGAGGAGGAGGAGGTACTCTTTTAATGGACTAAAGTGGAGGAGGAGGAGGTACTCTTTTAATGGACTAAGGTGGAGGAGGAGGAGGTACTCTTTTAATGGACTAAGGGTGAGGAGGAGGAGGAGGTTGTGATCTTTTGACGGAAGAAGAAGGAGAAGGAAGAAGAGGAGGTGATCTTTTGACGGAAGGATGAGGAGGAGAAGGATGATGATTGGCATAATCATGATCAAGGTGTTGTCTCACGTTGGTAGGCTAGTATTGAAACGTGACTTTTAATAGACCTGTTTTTTCCCACTTTCTTATACTTCAAAGGATATATTATAGTATAGTGAATAAATCCAACGATACTTTCGTTCTTATACTCTTTAAATGCAAAAAAAAATGTATTTGTCGGTTATAAAAGATCACAGTGCTGATATGTTATTGTTTTGTGACATGCCGGCTTTAAATAAAGCTTTTAATTTGATTTGACTGAAACAACCGTATGTTTTGCTTATTTCTTTGTTTCTTTACATAAAAAGACAAGTTGATTCATGTATAAAGTGTAAAACATGATATCAATTTTTGTTGCCATCTTTGCTAGATTAATTTGTTTTTGTTTGAAATGTTTAGTCAGCTGTGGTGTATTATTTCACTATTTCGGCTGTTGGATCCCAATTATTGCTACATAATAGCCTATTATGTATGTTTGTTTGCCCACCTAGTTTTGTCAATATGAAGGAATTATAAACAACTGTCATAAAAGGGGGAGGTTTAGTTTAATTATAACACCAGATTTAACCCACCATTTTCTTAAGAAAATGATTGTACAAATCCTGAATATGACAGTTGTTTTTTCCCTCGTTGTTGATTGAAAACGTTTTACTTTGTCCGTTGTTTATTGACTGCCCCTTTCTGAATTTGCCTTGGAGTTCGGTATTTTTGTTATACCATTTGTAAATCTCTCGGAGGAAAACTCAACTGTATTTCAAGTTCCTGTTGCCTGTCCAAAATAAGTCAACATATTACTTTTACGGCAATTCGTCTTTGAGGGAACGTATTTGTACTTTGCATTTATCAAACTCACTTCGATATGCAGCATCTAACGGAGGTTTTGGCCGGCGGTAAAACCCTATGCATTGCTTCAAATTGTTCATTATTTTCGGAAACGAACCAACTCATCACAAAGAAAAAGAGAGACACTTGTTGTGTGCTAGAACACCGGTATTTGGATTTAATCTACACGAATGGCAAGACGGGAATGTGTGCACATTTAAAACTGGTTTTATCCCATCACGTGGGAGCCAAGCCGTATACAGTCAGGCTATCTGGAACAGAACAATGCTTCTTACGGAACAGAAAAATATTCGCGTAGGGTTATTTTTTGCGACAAAATGTCTACCGCTGAAAAAAACCTAGAAATTATACATAATAGAAAATTTTACGATGTACGACAAACCTTATATCCGTATCCCTTAATTTAGTAAAATTTCACTTGTAGCAATTTCATATTCATATTCACAGATGTGCAAGGTTTTTCGTTCTTCTGGTGATTGCAGAGGTTCGTCAGTAAATTCGACAACACTTTATGTATACAAATAAAAGGATCAGCAAAAACACACAAGATTTTATACAAGCATAAAGTATTGTTCTATTTTCAATATTTAATTTTACACAAAATTAATTGTTGAATGAAGTCAAAATGTAAAATAAAATATTCTTGAAGTAAATCTGAAAAGGATAATACTTTTCATGCCAAATCTAGTATTATGTAGTCTTACCCCATTTCTTCGTATTGCGTCACAGTGTGCAACTTGATCCATCTAGTATCAGGTTATCTCTCTACTTGTATTACAGGTGTGACTTTGTATATTTATCAGTCCTTCACAATTTAATATTAATATTATTCCTGACCTAAAAAAAACCTGTTTATAAAACTGTTTAGTCATATAAATATATATATTTTAAAGAGATTTTGCAATATTCTAAACTGTGTAATAAAACACAATCGGTAAAAAATGTGCGTTACCCAAATACATTAAAAAGCATCCATTTATAGTGTATATATATATATAGTTTTGTAAATCCCCACTTTAGTGCAATTAACAGACAGTGGACACTAAGGGAACGCGACCATTTGACTTTAAAAAAAAGCTTGGAGGGGGGGGGGGAAGATATGTTTTTTCCTAATATTTTTTTATTCTGATCCCCAATTTGATGAAAAAAATATTGTGGTCAAGCAGATGACAAAAAAAACAATTCTGAATCCACATTTTCCCATATCTTATAGTGTTAAATTTTGAAAACAAATAACTTGATTGATAGCGTCGAAAAACTAAAACAAAATTCTGACTCAGAAAAAAACCATAACCCCCCCCCCCCCTCCCTCCATGAGGTTAAATGGTGGCTCCCTTATAATGTTCACGAGTGGTAAACAAAGCAGAGCGAGGAAGTAATTGTTTTTTCCAATCATACACAATAATGATAAGGACGTTATTACCATACAGTAAATTATAAAGAATGGTAACAAGTCGCAATATATAGCCATTTAAAGGGGCTTCGGTGGCCGAGTGGTCTTAGTATTCCAACTACTGTATCACTAACCTGTCAACATTAAGGGTGTGAGGTTGAACTCCGCACGTGGCAGCACCTTATGAATTCATGTACAGATATGTATAGATTCTACCAATGCATCGAGTGTGCTACGATATTTATCCTCTAGAGACAGTTAAATTTTCAATTTTAAAACTCGAGGCTCGCCGAGCATTTGAAATATTTAAAATTTACAGTCGGGAGTGAATTAATATCGTATAGCACGAGAATTGGTGGTGGAATCTGTTTCTCAAATGCTTTTTAGACGATATGTAGACAATCTAAATCCTGCTTTTCGAACGACCTGCAAACAAGATGTTATATTCTACGTGACGTCAACAGACATGGTCTCTTTTTTCATGACGCAACAATAGGAATTTCAGAAGAAAGCAAAAAAAAAAAATTGACGTCATAATCGAATTTAGACCAATAAAGAACTAAAATCAAATGAACCACACGTCGATTAAATAAAACTAGAACACACCCGCGAAAATCGCAGGCATTCATAGAGTGGTTGAAAGTATGTAAACTGTTGTAGGATGAATTTTTGTAAAAGATTTTGTGACTGGAGAATTTCAGGAAAGGTAACAAAGTCATAGGTACTTGGGGACCGGATAATATTTTTTTAGCTCTCCCCCTTTTTTCAAAATCGGTTATTATTTGTTTTCTATTAATTTCAATTATTTTCGCGTTTTTCTGTATACTATGGACATACATATACTATAAATAAAGCGTGTTTGCTATTTGCTATCAATTCCAAGTTTACTATCCACGGCGGTTACTGTTATATATTATATCAGAGACAATCATATATTATATTATATAGTATTATATATATTTATCATATACTTTATACTACAAAATACAGCAATTTTGTATATCTAATAAAGGTTACTTTTTATGCCCCACCTACGATAGTAGAGGGGCATTATGTTTTCTGGTCTGTGCGTCCGTTCGTCCGTCCGTCTGTCCCGCTTCAGGTTAAAGTTTTTGGTCAAGGTAGTTTTTGATGAAGTTGAAGTCCAATTGACTTCAAACTTGGTACACATGTTCCCTATGATATGATCTTTCTAATTTTAATGCCAAATTAGAGATTTTACCCCAATTTCACGGTCCACTGAACATGGAAAATGATAGTGCGAGTGGGGCATTCGTGTACTGAGGACACATTCTTGTTCCAGTCTGTATCACCTACCCTGTATCGCATACCCCGTATCGCATAGATAAATCCGTATCGCATACCCCATATCGCATAGCAAAACCCGTATCGCATACCTGGCGTGACGTCATAATGCAAATGACGTCAACGCTTGACATATGACGTCCAGTTGCTGTTTTTCCTGGCATTCACCCTTACAGAAATGTCCTATCATTTTAACTAAAATCGAAATTTTTCCAAAAATTAGTACCCAGGAACTTTACGATCGATTTTTATGAAGAAAAAGAAAAGAAAAGACACAATTAGATGGAACTATCTGAAGTTTTATTGTTAATTTGGTCTGAATTTTCGTGAAGTTTGTTTGCATTACTCGATGGATAATTTTTACGATTTCAGTCTGATAAGAATAGATAGCAAACTTTTCAATAATTTTTTTCTTGGTGTTGAAGTCTATTAAAAAAAGTCAGCTGGAAAAATACAGCACAATCATAATGTTCTTTTCTTTCTAATAATTTCGGACGATTTAATAAAAAAATGGATATCCCATGAAAATGATTCTATTAAAATATATGATAAACAGAATAATACATGGCAAAATCCGTATCGCATGCTGTATCACCACTCGACCAATATCCGCCCTCAGGACTGATATTGGTTTCTCGTGATGAAACAGCATGCGATACGGATTTTGCCATGTATTATTCTATTTTATCATATGTTTAGTAGTAAATACAGTAGTTTTGCATATGTGATAAATAGCCTGCTGTTTAATTCATATCGCGCAACTTTGATGCGCACCCTTTATCGCATACCCTTTATCACACCCTACCCTTTATCGCACCCCTTATCTTTATCACACCCCTACTTTTTTTTTTTTTTTTTTTTTTACATAAAGTCAGTTTTAATTTTTTTTTTTATCAAAAAAAAATTTCCTCAATTTTTTTTTTTTTAATGACGTCATTGTTTGGTATGTGACGTCACGAACGTCGTTTTCATATTGTATGTGACGTCACGAACGTCAAGTTTTTATAGTTTTTGGCACACTAAATACAACTATAAAAAATACAAAAATAAACAAAATATTTTTAAAACAACAGCACGCAAATTGTAAGGTAACCAAGGTGCTTCAGATTAGTAATTGAGCAGTTCTTTTAAGGCCTTTGAAACAAGACAAAAGTAGAACTGAAGGTTACCCAGTGCTATGGATCAGAAAACAGTTCATATAATACTCTTCTGTTGAAACATATGATAAAGCGTATAATACATGGCAAAATCCGTATCACATGCCGTATCACCCTCGACCAATATCATCCCTCAGGCCTAAAGGCCCTTGGGCTGATATTGATGTCTCGGGATGATACGACATATGATACGGATTTTGCCATGTATTATTCTCTATATATATGTCTCCGATTATGAAAATTTAATGTGATTTCAAACAGACCTAAACGGAAGTCTTGTATATGACTTAAAAGTCCGTCTGATGACGGAAACAATATGCGGACGCCTTTATTTTTGTTTTTCTCCAAAAATAACCCAAACGGAATAATCATTAGCAAGGATGACAAATGCCACTATGCATGGTACCTATTGGACACAGAGGCATGGTGATTAATTTATTGTGGAAGGAAGAGAAGCGACACACAAAATGAGGTCTTCTCATTTAGTAGTATAGATAATAAACAAGTTAAGAAATGGATTAATCGAGTAAAAATTAGAGAAACTCTAATCTAAATAGACTAAGATTGTCAGTTTTCCTACCGAATGTCGGTGGTTTCTCTCCTAGCACTACGGCTTCCACCACCAATAAAAACTGACCGCCACGAAATAGCCAATACATGTAGTGCTGAAAGTGGCGTTAAACACTTATCAATCAACGAATTTTTCAATGTTGAGCATATATCAATGAACTGTATATTTAAATACATTTTTTAAAAATCTTCACTTTTCTTGAGAACACTAAAATGGCGTCCTCTAGCATTCAGTGCAATTGCGAGAATGCTGGCTAATCTAAACACATGTGAAAAGATAACATGCACCTAATCCTCATTGGTCAATTAAATATCGTTAAACAATCATGCTAGTAATTAATCTTGATTCTGATCGTGAGATAACCCCACTGATCTTTGCCTGTAATCAAAAACTTACAGACAACCCCATGCAAATTTACAGTTTCATATTACTCTTGATAAGAATAATTTCCTGACAAAAATGTTTTTATGTCCCATAAAACGATTTTTTGTCAGCCAAATTTTTCTTTTAAACTGATGACGTGAGAAGGAAATACTCCAAGGATTCGAGTTCATTTGCAAAATATCTAACACAAGGTTTGCGATAAAGGTCATTTATTCAGAAACCATAAAAACATAATACAACTGAATAATAAACTGGCGTTTATTCAAGTGGTTTTCCAAAAGTAACAAAAGATTGGTAGTGAATTAACACGATTAAGCAAAAAAATCCGCTTTCCTTTTTCTTTTTCTTTTTAGAACCAGACCCAAGTGAAAGCAAATACATCAAGCAATATGTCCTCGTACTCTGCCTTTATCACTTTTGCATATGATCGACTTAAGAGTGACCAGCACAGGATTTTCCTTGCACATTTATTGTTGGAGGGAAATGCTAATCTTCTTTAATAAGACTTAGTAATGAAATATTTTTAAACTTAAACCCGTGAATTATTTCTATTTTGACTCCGGTTATAGCCCAGGAAGGATGAAATTGTTCGATTTATTTTTATTCTGAATTGCATGCGACTTCTTACTTTTACGTGTGACTTAAATTGATCAGTTGTTGTTGTTGGTATACTTGTTATTATTATAACAACAGGATCATCTTTTACAACTGCCCAATCAAACTTCATCACTCTGAGTACCTCAAGAAATGTTCCATCATATGATTTTGCAATATTGAAACCAAATTGTTTTGCCAATGGGCTAATAATTTATACATATTTAAAATGTGAGAAGATATTCCAGATATTTACATAATATAAAGACATAAATATCACAAGTTGCAGTACACTGATGGATCGACATTATTTACATACTATGTTAAACCGCCTTTGATTCCAATAGTTGTCAATCATCTTTATCTTCACTGAAATTTGGAGAAAGGATAACTAAGTCTATAAAGTTATCAGCACAACTGTCTTTTCTTGTTTTTAATTCAAATTCAAGCCCAAGGGCAAAATCTTGTTGAGAAGTACGTAACTGTCTGGCCTAATACAGAATTGTCAATACCTAAAGTTCGATCTTCTCACATTGGGGTTGCTGTGAGCGTAAAATGTGCTGAAACATATCGGTCTGATGTCACAGACGGTTCAAGGGAACAGTGTTCAGCGTTTGCTAATGTTGTGAAGGCAGCATTTATGTCTCTGTTTTTTGAAAATCCAGGCTGTACTAAACTAATGTTGAAGCTACACATGATATACAATCTGTAATCTGCCAATGATCAACACGCTATCGGTTATACGAAAATAAAATCCAACACTTTTCCATTCAACTGAGCAATCACCGTCGCTGCCATTTCTTTAGCTGTTGACTGTGTTATAAATGAGGATAGTGAATTGGGACATCTTACAAAAGTATAGTATGAGCTGTTGATCTTCGTAGACCATTATTATTTCGGGTCTGTTTTCGTCCTTTTCATTGAATCATACAAGCTACCTCTAAATCTCTCTGTCACATCTGTAATAGCAGTAATTCCTCTTACCCCAGCTCTCTCATATATCATCTATAAAGGAAACGAAATAGTGGCCCAATAAACAGTATCAATGACAAATACAAATAACCATACTTGAAAATAACTAATACCATAGACCTCATAATTAACTTAAACAATAAACAATAAAACTGTATGTATAAGTATGGAAACATGTATATTTCTATAAAATAAATCAGTGTAATTATTAATAAAAAGGGAGATGTGGTATGATTGTAAATTCAGACGATAACAGTGTCCAAATGAATATAATTAGAGCAACTTTACACAACCGTACGACCATCAACAATGAGAGCAAAAACCATATGTAGAATGATACAAATATAACCACAGAAAACCATATGTATATAATGATACATATATAAAATATAACCTATATGTATAGAGATGTGATACATATATAACCATATGAAACCATATGTATAATGATACATAATATAACCATATAAAACCAATATGTATAATGATACATATATAACCATATAAAACCATATGTATATAATGATACATATATAACCATATAAAACCATATGTATATAATGATACATATATAACCATATGAAACCATATGTATAATGATACATAATATAACCATATAAAACCAATATGTATAATGATACATATATAACCATATAAAACCATATGTATATAATGATACATATATAACCATATAAAACCATATGTATATAATGATACATATATAACCATATAAAACCATATGAATAATGATACATAATTTAACCATATAAAACCAATATGTATAGTGATACATATATAACCATATAAAACCATATGTATATAATGATACATATATAACCATATAAAACCATATGAATAATGATACATAATTTAACCATATATAAACCAATATGTATAGTGATACATATATAACCATATAAAACCATATGTATATAATGATACATATATAAAATGTAAACCATATGTATAGAGATGTGATACATATATAACCATATGAAACCAATATGTATAATGATACATATATAACCATATAAAACTAATATGTATACTGATACATATAAAACCATATAAAACCATATGTATAATGCTACATTAATAACCATATAACACCATATGTATAGAGATGTGATACATATATAACCATATAAAACCATATGTATAATGATACATAATATAACCATATAAAACCAATATGTATAATGATACATATATAACCATATAAAACCATATGTATATAATGATACATATATAAATCCATATGTATAATGATACATAATATAACCATATAAAACCAATATGTATAATGATACATATATAATCATATAAAACCATATGTATTTAAAGATACATATATAACCATATAAAACCATATGTATATAATGATACATATATAACCATATAAAACTATATGTATAATGATACATAATTTAACCATATAAAACCAATATGTATAATGATACATATATAACCATATAAAACCATATGTATATAATGATACATATATAAAATGTAAACCATATGTATAGAGATGTGATACATATATAACCATATGAAACCAATATGTATAATGATACATATATAACCATATAAAACTAATATGTATACTGATACATATAAAACCATATAAAACCATATGTATAATGCTACATATATAACCATATAATACCAGATGTACATAATGATACATCAATAACCACAGAAAACCATTTGTATAATGATACATATAACCATATGTATATAATGATACATATATAACCATTAGTGTAAATGATACATATATAATCATATAAAACCAAACGTATTAAAGATACAAATTCAACAACAGACTGTAAACTGAAAAATAGTTTGTCTAATGACATGGAATACATAACTAATGATTAAACAAAAAAATAATGTTTTTGGCAAACTTGTACTTAATTAAATGCTAAAACCTCAAAAACAGACGATCTGCAATCTGCCAACAGCTACACACATATTAATTGTTGGTGTGTATATTCAGATCTATTTATAAAAATCAAACAGAAAAACTTTCCATTTCTAAAACACAAAAAAAAAATGTTTTTTTACGCGATTTCAGAGTTGAAGACCATAAAACCGACCTTTCGGAATACCTCGACACTTATCACATTCATTGTTCACGTAATCATACATAATATGTAGTCCGTGAATGATGCGAATATCTCGCGCCAATTTCTCTGATGCATTCCCACTTACTAGATACCACTAATTTTAATAAAGATCTATATGGCTATGAATTAAAGTGTGTCAGTGTATTTTGACTCGAATGCCATGTACCTCCACATGATATAAACTTGCAAATTCAACCTGAATTTGGGAATCGTCGAAACCCAAATTTTATCGGCCGTTGTCACTTTCACAATATGTATAACAAGATCATAACTCATGCACAATTGAATGAAAACTTTATAAATACTCAATGAACCATAAACTATAATGCACAAAGCTATCAAATGATTACGTTATAAATCAAATAAAAATATATTAAACTATGCCTACAAATTTATTTCAGATGGCTTTTACCTTTTTAGTTATCTCTTATATTAATTGCTTCTGTACATTCCAACATATGTAATCGTCTGACAAAAACTGCTTTCTGCGTCATTGCAGCATACAACATCGTTGTTAAAATTAAAAATCTTCACTTTTCTTGAGAAAACTAAAATGGCGTCCTCTAGCATTCAGTGCAATTGCGAGAATGCTGGCTAATCTTAACACATGTGAAGAGATATCATGCGCCTAATCCTCATTGGTCAATTAAATATCGTTAAACAATCATACTAGTAATTAATCTTGACCCTGATCGTGAGATAACCCCACTGATCTGTGCCTGTAATCAAAAACTTACAGACAACCCCATGCAAATTAACAGTTTCATATTACTCTTGATAAGAATAATTTCCTGACAAAAATGTTTTTATGTCCCATAAAATGATTTTATGGAATAAATCACATGGACGCAACATGTTCTACTTTGAATTAATACAACGGAAAATAAAATTTAAAAAAAGCAACACTACCTCTTACATGTCTAACAAATAAGACGAACAGATAAAAGTTAAAAAAACATTTAACCACAGAACTCAGGATCGAAGAGTACAAATCCTACCACACTAAGAAATGAAATCAAATGCGTCGGAAGGGTTTGCAACTCTCTTCAATGGTTAACGTCAAATAGAATATGACTGCACTCAAACTTGTCTGCATTGTTGATACATGTAACTCAGGAGCAGATCTAGCCATTTTTAAAAGGGGGTTCCAACACGGGATAAAGGGGGTGTTCCCACCATATGTCCTCATTCAAAGGCATTGATCATAAAAAAGGGGGGTTTCAACCCCCGGAATACCCCCCCCCCTCCTTTATCCGGCACTGTAACTTGTGTTTATTTGTACGACACGAACCGTTTGTTTCTACAGATAAGGCATTTGAAGTACGATTTATTATTGTCTTATCTTTTATATGACAGTAGTCTATAGATATCATATTATTATGGCGAATACTTTAATTGTTTTGATAATTTGCGTCTTTGCGAGCGTTAGAAGCCAACAAAGTCGTCTTCTTGTTGAGGAGGATTTGGCACTGCAGGTGCAGAAACTTACGGAGAGATTAAACAAGCTAGAAGGTAGGATGTAGTGTGTTGTGTCTGAGTAAACACAATGTTCAGTGTGTATATTCGTACATTTGGATATGCCCCCTTTCGGAGGCGACGCTCGATTTAATAGGGAACATTAATTTATGGAATGACTGTAATATATTTTCTGTCGTTCAAGAAATAACACAAAAAATGTGGTGCACACTGAATAACTTGCGTAGCGGAATGTTTAAAGTGCATGTGCACCACATTTTTGATGCTATTTCGAAAAGAAAAAAGTATTGCAGTCATTCCTTCTAAATCAATTCTAAATTCCATTTTAAGGAGTAAAAACGTTAATGACATCACGGTCACATGACAAAATAATGTCTATGAGCTGACAAAAAAATCAGCCAATTTTAAGATGCGTTACATCCAAAATGAAATTAATAAAAGATGCATAATGTGAATAATAAAAAAAATCTGACATGCAAGCACTCAATAGGAAGATAAGGAAATGTTTAGAAATGATAAATATATTATGATAGGGAACACATCATTAATATATCGGGTGTGGTTTTTTTTGGTAATATAATAATTGTATTACAATAAGATACTTCTCAGTCACAAAACAAAAGTGAGAGTGTAGTAAGGGACAGGGACTGAAATTTGGAAAGAAAAGATGTTTGTTAGAAACACACTGCAAGACATTTGGTTCCAATGAAATAAAGCGTCTGAATGCTGAAATGGGAGTCATGGTGGAGATGGGTGGGAATGTGGGGTATAGATACAAGAAATATAAGCTGCAAACAATTTTTCAAACCCGTTATCTCAAACTAAGGATAGTGTGGCAGCTGTCTTGCCCTCACTCGTGCGCTCGCTGAAATTTATGTTTCACTTTTCTATAATGAATTAATTTTGTACTTTTCAGATTGTGTTAAACAACGAGGAGTTGCATTTACTGCTGCTTTAGGTGATCATCGTACAAATCTCACACTCCACGAGATTCTACGATTTGACCATGTTATGACAAATGAAGGCAATAGCTTTAGTGGCGTTACCGGAACGTTTACTGCACCTTATGCTGGCGTGTATGTGTTCGACGTCACTATTGGAGTCGGCGGATCTGGTTCGACTGATGTTTACATTGTAAAAAATGGCGTTTATCTCCAAAGAGTTTATGGACATACTACTACGAATTGGGAAACTGCTACTGCAAGCGTCACGGTTCATCTGAATGCTGAGGATCATGTTTTCATAAAAAATGCTAATTACAATCACGGTTTGATTGGCCACGACCTTACGACCTTCAGTGGTTTTATGGTGCAGCCAGATTGTGCTCTATAAAAGATTAAAAACCATTTACTGTTGTTTTATAGTTTATACTTTCGATATAACTAGATATAAGAAGATGTGATATGAGATCAGAGTGCCAATGAGACAACTCTCCATCCAAGCAACAGTTTAAAAAAACATTATAGGTCAAGGTACGGCCTGCACCACTGATTCTTGGCTCACACCGAACAGCAAGCTATAAAGGGCCCCCAAAAAAACTAGTGTAAAACCATTCAAACGTGAAAACCAACGGTCTAATCTATATAAAAAAAGGAAACGAGAAACACTTTTGAACTACACAAAAAGACGACAACCACTGCACAATAGATTCCTGACTTAGGACAGGTGCACACATTTGCAGTGGGATTAAACGTTTTAATAGTACTGCAACACTTCTATTTGTTTCTAAGATGTTTTCGTGATAATTTCCAAAGCATAAATGATAAGTAAAAGGCTGCATATCCAAAAAATAATTTAATTGAACATATTTATGCCGTCAAACGCGACCTCGATTGAGTCGAACCTATGATAAATCGATTACTTTCGTCCGAACCCTTCGACTCAACGAGGTTCGAATATATTTATTTTATTCGAGAAAATGTTTTACTTAGAATACACGGAAGTTTGCATTCAAGTCTTTATTCATGTAAAATTGAATATAGATAAAGGTTTTACAGCCGAGATTGCATTTAAATTAAAAGATGAAAAAACAAACGAAGTGAAATTTTATCTTGCATAATATTAACCGGGAAATTTTAAAACAAACTTATTTCACGGTTACTTTTTTCGCGTTTACCCCTTTCTTTATAAAATATGGAACTATGGTATGATTGCCTATGAGACAACTTTCTAACAGAGTCCAAATGAAGCATATTTGAATGATTGTAGGTCACCGTACACCCTGTAACAGAAGGATGCACAACTATTAGATTAGTGAAGTCTAGATTATCTAAATAACTTTCCCTTTAAAATAATTTATAGTTTATAGTGATCGTCTTGAAGCCATAGTTTCTTGAGAGAAAAAAATTAGCAAAATCCGCAATTTTTTTTTTTTATGCCAAATCACTTGATAAACTTATCAAAGTATTTTATATAAGTAACACAACGGGTGTCGCATGTGAAGCTGGATCTGCTTACCTTTCCGGGGCACACAAGACCACCTTGTTTGTTGTTGGTTTGTTGTGCTCAGTCTTTAGTTGTCTGTTTTGTGTTTTGTTTACTGTTTGTCTTTTGGTCAATTTTATTTTTTAACATGACATCGTCAGCTTATTTTGGACTTATGAGTTTGAATACCACTTTGATATTGCTTCTCTTTTCATAAGTGTACACCAAAAACAATGTAATTTGCAATTACCAACGCCATCTTTAAGAATAAAATTTCAACCAATGAAGAGACGTTCTTTTCATTTTTGGATACGAGCAATCAAGCTACCTATAACTCTTTCATGAAATAACATAAGAGACATAAACATCAAATCAATGAAAATATCCATAGAGATAAATTTCCTCCTAAATAAGAATGATATTGTAAAAGGTCTAAGAAATTAAGCCACATTGAGATGTGAGATTGATATGCTTGAACAGCGACATACAACTGTATTGTCGAGGCTGGTTGTACCTTTTGGTCACACTTTCGATATCTTTTTGATGCCGTTATGAGTAAGTTGACTGCTATGGAATATCTGTATATTCAAATCGTTGTAACCACAATCCCGTCTTCCCCCCAATTAGACGAATTACAAAGTTTATACTTAAATGAGAAATACGCCGGGTGCCACATGTCGAGCAAGATCTCATAACCCTTCCAGAGCACCTGATATCACTCTCATTATTTATGGGTTTCGTGTAGCTCAGTCTTAGTCTTCAATGTTATATTTTATCCACTATTGTTTAGCTTTTAGTCCATTTTCGGTGACAATAGATGACAATAAAATTGAGAATGGAAATGGGGAATAGTCGACAATCACAAGCTGACAAAGACAACATTCGAAAAGCAATAGCTGAAAAAGACCAACGTCTGGCAGTGGACAATACAATACGTAACTACGGGAAAGGAACTCATCCATTCTTGGATCTAAGAAACATATATCCGATTGTCTACGCCGGTCCTATATATAGGTATTTGTCACCAATTGTCATTTGCTTGACTGTGATTACAAATTAATTGGCCTGTGTTGTCCTCATTCAGAAAAACATGCGCACTCCAACAAATATAATTCTCGCAGGACTGGCTATATCTGACATTTTGGACTACATATTCCAGTCATTTTCCATACAACTTCCATATGGCTGACAGTGGCACTGGCTATTCACAGATATCTGTATGTTTGTAGTTCTTCAAAAGTCAAACAAAATAGCACGATACGAAACATTGCTAGTGTCATTCTGATAGTCTTTTGTATGTAATATGTAATTATTCAAGTAGATGCCTCGTCTAACAGTAACCCGAATGACACTATAACAACATGTATTGTAAGTGTGAAACCATGGTTGTATGGGTATGTTGACATTTATTATAGTTTAAAGTTCTGGTTCCGGGTTATTTTCATCCAATTCATACCATGTACAGTTTTGTTCGTTATGAATGTTCTGCTTATATTAAAAATCGGAATGGCCAATAGAAGAAGAAGACAAATGGTGTCACAGAATCGAAGCAGTGAATCCCACGACAGGATCAACCTAATGCTGAGTATTGTTGTAGCAGTTTTTCTGATGGCTGAATTACCGACTGGGATACATTTTATACTGATCATTATCGAAAACACATTCGAAAATATTTCCTTTTTCGATGCAAGAGAAGCTGCAATTAGTTCCATGCTAAGAGATCTCTTTCTTCTATTTAGTTTTCTAATTAATTTTTGTGTTTACTGTGGGATGAGTATACAATTTCGAAAAACTTTCTTGAAAATGATAAGTCGTAACTGAATTGATTTTGATTGAAAATATGAAATGCAGGTTAAGCCTTAGAACTCTAGATTATTAAATGGAAGCAGGATATAATGGTTTGTCAATGGGTGTAGGTCTGACAAGACATTTTATAATTATGCATCTAGACAAAACAATGACATAAAGAAATGTTTCTGTGTATTATCCATAGAACACTGCAATTGATCGTTTAAAAGGACTACACTATTCCATGAAATTCATCTAGAGTTCATTGTGTCACTGAAAGTTTGATAATTACATTGTGAAAACATTTGTCATTGAAAGTACAATATTGTGAAAACATTGCCATTGACAGTATGATAATTACATTGTGAAATCATTTGTCATTAAAAGTATCATGACAACACTGTGAGAACATTTGTCATTAAAAGTACCATGGTTACGTTGTGAGAATATTTGTCATTAAAAGTACCATGATTACATATTGAAAACATTGTAATTAAAAGTATGATTATTACATTTTGAAAAACATTTGTCATTGAAAGTACCATAAGTATATGTGAAAACTTAGTCATTGAAAGTATGATGATTATATTAAGAAAATATAACCATTAAAAGTACCATTGTGAAAACATTTGCCATTGAAAGTACCATTGTGAAAACATTTGTCATTGAAAGTACCATGATGATATAGTAAAAACATTGTCCTTGAAAGTATCATGATTACACTGTGAGAACATTTGTCACTCAAAGAACCATGATGACGTTGTGAGAACATTTGTCATTTAAGGTACTACATGACTATGATTACATTATAGTAAAAGGTAATTTACAAACAAATTTTTGGTATTCGTCCTTTGCATAAAATTAGTTATAGGAATAATTTACTTGAATTTGTATGCTGAACTTTATTCCACTGTAAGGTTACTATCACATTACTCATCACATGGGCATGCAGACTAATTTGCAGCACTCTGATGAAATCTAAAACGACAGTTGTACATAAAGTATTGATTAATTGTTTAAAAAAAATCTGATTAACTTACTAATTTTGTTTCTGCTTGTTTGCTTTTTATGGTTTTTGTTTTTGTTTTATAAATGAATGTAAACATAGGTTTGGATTAATTAAAACGTTTAATCCGGCTGCAAATGTTTGCATCTGTCCTAAGTCAGGAATCTGATGTACAGTAGTTGTCGTTTGTTTATGTAATATATACGTGTTTCTCGTTTCTCGTTTTGTTGATATAGATAAGACCGTTGGTTTTCCCGTTTGAATGGTTTTACACTAGTAATTTTGGGGCCCTTTATAGCTTGTTGTTCGGTGTGAGCCAAGGCTCCGTGTTGAAGGCCGTACTTCAGCCTTTAATGGTTTACTTTTCAAATTGTTATTTGGATGGAGAGTTATCTCATTGGCACTCACACCACATCTTCCTATATCTAATAACTCTTCGTTCTTTACTTGTCTTAAATCTTAAACTTACATGTGATATAAATGATTGCATTATCTAATTAAAAACGTTATAAAAAATCCAAAAAAAAAACATTTTTTGTAATATTCTTCAATTTGTAATTCTACCGATGATTTAACATTTACCTTCACACTCAATGCAATCGGCTGTAACATAATTATGAGATCCCGACCCTCTCTTTCATTCTTTCAGCTATCATTGTCAGACGAAACGTTTTAAAAGTAAGGTGTACAAAATTTAATGTAATTCGAGAGTTGTTTATTTTTTAAAATTGTATTTTTTTTATGATAACGTTTGGTTGACAGCTATATACAAAAAATAGTTTAATACTGTGGATTCATTATTTTTCGTGGGGAACCAATTTTCGTGAGTTTCGTGGGTATAGATAAACCACTAATTAAAACGGTCAACGAATTAGAAATTTGCTATAAGGTTGTATGCAGACATTGGCAAAAACAACGAAAAAATTTCAAAGCGGAACGTTCCTAATCCAATGACAAAATCAAATGATAAAACACATCAAACGAATTGACAAAAACTGTCATATTACTGATTTGGTACAGGTTATCTCAAATGTCCAATATGGTGGATTAAACCTGGTTGTATAGCGTT
Source organism: Mytilus trossulus (assembly GCF_036588685.1). Classification (NCBI taxonomy): domain Eukaryota; kingdom Metazoa; phylum Mollusca; class Bivalvia; order Mytilida; family Mytilidae; genus Mytilus; species Mytilus trossulus. The sequence continues at coordinate 248,417 of NW_026963316.1, read as the reverse complement.
TTGAATTAGAGAGAATTGGATGCTGCTCATGATAGCAAACTTTGTTCGATTTAATAAAAGTGTAACTTGGTAAAGGTACGAGTCGGTGATAAATTGGTTCCACTTGAGATCGAAAGGTTGGAAAAAGATACAAGGTTTAACGAAAATGCCGGTCCAAATCAGTAACTATGTACGTACAACAAATTGCACATAAACTGAATTATAATAATTATAATTCATTGGTGTGAATACATCTATTTTGATTTGCTTTGTTCCTCAAAAAAGATACACTAACTACTGATTTGTTTTACTTTTTTCATTGTGTAAATGTATATGTTATATTAACTATTTTTTCTGAATTGCAAAATAAAAAGTACACGTTGTGTCTGTCAATGTTGTTTCTTGTAAGGGTGGATTTTTGTATCTATTAAAATGCTTAACCCCGCTGTTTTTGTTTGCATCTCTCGGAAGTCAGGAACCTGATGTTTAGTAGTTGTCGTTTGTTGATGTGGTTTAAAAGTGTTTATTGTATCTCTTTTACTTTATATAGAAAGATATTCTCGTTTAAATGGTTTTACATAAGTCATTTTTGGGGCCCTTGATCTATTGATGTTTGGTGTGAGTCATGGCTCGGTGTCGAAGAGCATCATTTGACCTATAATGGGTTTGCTTTTACAAATTGTGAATTGGATGGAAAGTTGTCTCATTGGCACTCATGCCTCATCTTCTTATATCTATATATGGTTTGTTCAACTGAAGGACGCCTCCGGGTGCGGGAATTTCTCGCTACATTGCAGACCTGTTGGTGACATTCTGCTGTTGTTTTTTTCTATGGTCGGGTTGTTGTCTCTTTGACCCATACCCATTTCCATTCTCCATTTTATGTGTTCAAATCTAGAAATGAAAGATATAAAACATAGGTGAATGTATACGTTTTCACGAATTCTGTTGATTTTTTTCTCCGATCTTATTTATTGAACTAAATGTGACAAATTGATAGCATATTGCAATTAAGAAGTGTCACTATACAAATACAAATTTGATAGAACATTGATCAACATTTTTTATTCGCATTATTCTACTGTCATGACTGTATCATGTTAATATAAGTGACGAAATAATACACGTACTCAAGCTATTATTTTCATTATTTGTTTTATTCAGAAAGAAGCATTTAAACAATTGTCGAAATGCTGAAGTGATGCAGAACAATTGGTACCTTTCATGTTATTGTAGTCATATAGCTTTAAGTGAAGCTCAAAACGTTTGAAAACAAACTGTTTGTGAATCGGTTCAACTCAGACATTATACAAGTTATTTGTATCTGTGTGTTTGGCAATGGCAGAGGAAAATATAACAAGAAACATTGAAAACATAAGGCTACCATTTCTTGATCTGACACACTTTGTACCGATTGACTACGACGTCCCTGTATACGGATATTTGTTTTCAATTGTTATTTGCTAAACTGTGTTTACAAACATTTTTGCTAGTGTTTTTCTCCTGCAGAAAAACATGTGCTCTTCAACAAATATACTTTTCGCTGGAATGGCTATTGCTGATTTGTGCACTGGTATATTTCCATTGCCATTGTACATTTATTTCTTCTCGTTCTGAAAATATCTCGAGAAGGTATCGGTAAACTGGTTTGTTATCTATGTTCACTTTGGATGATATATTCCAGCCTTTTTTCGTACAAGTTCCATTTGGCTGACAACAACACTGGCTATTCAAAAATATAAGTATGTATATAGATCTTTAAATGTTCGAAAAGTGTACCATGCGTAAAATTGTCCTTGTGATAGTCATAATCTTTTATATGGCTATTTTAAAATGGAATTTTGGACCCTCAATGCTCTTCAACTTTGTACTTGTTTGGCTTTATAAATATTTTGATATGAGCGTCACTGATGAGTCGTATGTAGAAGAAACGCGCGTCTGGCGTACTAAATTATAATCCTGGTACTTTTGACTACTGTCTTAGATTGTGGTACTGAGATAACTGTGTATAACTAGATGATATCTCAAGAATGCCAGTATTGATTCTAAAACAATTGTATAGCATTATTAATTCATGTATTAATAAGATTGTGTGCAAACAAATCATTTTGCTACAACATTATTATCGCTGCTGTCGTCGGTGCATCATCGTAATATCAAGAGTTCAAAATACAACAGAAAGAAATCAGAAAATATGTGATGAGTTATTACAAAGAGTGAACACAATGGCGATTCCTTATACCGTATTGACCACTGTTGGTTCAGTAATTGCAGTTTTTAACATGCTGATTTTTTCTGCGGCTTTCGAATTGAAAAATACCACATTTTCTGTTGAAAAAGACAAAAAGATCATATCGAATAATAATTCAAGTACTAGTAAGATATTTTATAACCACAGCGCTGTAGAGTGCGCAGCGGAATGCGTAAAGGACGAAAGGTGTCATGTAGCAAGCTATGACACATCCGTGTTAACTTGCCAACTTTGTTTAAATACATCTGAGCATTTTTCTTATGCTCTAGAAACAACATCAGGATGGAATGTATTACAAAATGTCGGCAAAAATAGTAAGTATAATATATCATTTTATCAAATTGCTAAAAAGGATAATTTGTTGTGTTGATATGGTGCTTCGACTTTAATCGTAATGATAAAATTCGTTTATTATTTGTTTAGCGTACTATGTGAACTATATGTTCACCTGCAACCACTTTTTTGGTAGCGGCTTTGTTAAATTTAGTTGTGTGTGTTTTTTTTTTTTTTAAGCAGTTGTACATGTTGTATTTTTTTTATTCATGTTTGCATAGTTTTGGCTGCTGGATCCCGGATTTGGTCTTATGAATCTATCTGTTTGAGTTGCTCACTTAGTTTTTGTCAGTATCACAGATGGTCTATAAACAATATCATTCAAGCGGGAGGTTAAGATAGATATAAGACTAACATTTCTTCCAAAAATGCATGTATGTTAGAAATATGAAAGTTGTCTTTCCGTTCGTCAGATGTTTTTTTTTCTAAAGTCCAAAAGTTTGATTGTGTAAGTTTCTATGATCTTTCGCCTTTTTGAACATACCATGTAATTCGGTATTTTCCTAAACATATGCATGTATGTTAGAAATATGAAAGTTGTCTTTCCGTTCGTCAGATGTTTTTTTTTTCTTTCTAAAGTCCAAAAGTTTAATTATGTAAGTTTCTATGGTCTTTCGCCTTTTTGAACATACCATGTAATTCGGTATTTTCCTAAACATAATTAAATAATGCTAGCGTTATATGTTTACCTTAAGATGCTATGGGTGTCTTCTGCTATCTTGGATTGTAAAAATACAAAGAACCAAAGGTCCATATTTTCTTTCAAGTTAGCAAAAATGGATACAGGAATGCAGATATTTAATGTGATTTTTTTATTTAAAAGAACCATTTTATATTAAAGAATAAAACATATAAATATTAATATTTTACAAGTGTACATTATTTTTGTTTGTTTTTTTTAATGTTTTTAAATTGGCATTTTAAGGGGAGATAACTCTAAATCAGTGCATTTTTTAAAGGAATTTACACGGAATTTTCCTATTTTGTATTTTAGTCGGTACAGTGACCTTATCTTTTCTTTTGGTATTCTCAAAGCATCGTCTGAAAGCTTTTTTTCCTAATTTATTTTACAAGTCTATCATTTTGTTTAGTTTCTAATCACAAAATGATGTTTTTTCCTGTAAAATCCATACAAAATGTGACATTTTGTCACAACCTGTAGCTTGAGAAAATGCGCGGTGGCCTATCTCTTTTTATAATATTTTTGAACATATATCAATAGATACTACGTTTTGGCAAAGTAAGAATAAATTCTAAACATGTGTTAAAGCAAAACTTGAAAACGATAAAGTTTTTTTTCTCGTGAATCAATTCTTTCAATCCATTCGACACTTGGATCTGTTTTAAAATGTTGTACCTCTAAACTGCCAATAATGAGCGACAATAATCTGAGTCAGCCTATGAGAATATTGAACAAAAAAACATGAACGTAATGTAACATGGCAGTTTGATGTCAGAAACTCGTCTTACTGTCCTATCAGGTTAAGATACAGACATACGGCATGTGTTGATTACCATTAATGACCAGATCAATACGTAGTCACAACGCAACGTCATCAGATACGGTCAAATTGTAATTATATCTTTGAATGCAATGGTAGTCACATTTATGCCAAAAGTGTTTCCCATAAACTAAAATGCAAAAGAATCAACTGCTTAAAAACATTCAAAGCCCGAAAGTTTAAACTGCTTAATTGACAAAACACACTGTACCTGCTGAAGTGAGTGGGGGGAAGGCAAAAGCACAAGATAGAAAACAGAATACAAAGCATGCATACCATTATTGGTTGACTTTCCTGACAATCATTTAGGCGTTGGTTACTGACAATCATTGATAATGACTAATATTCCATTTAGAAAGGGGAACCCAGAGATTCAGTGGATAACAAATGATTGGATTTAAAAATGACCTAATCAATTCAACTTTAAAACATTACTGTAATTTCTTTTTATAAACTATGAAGACCGTACGGTGACCTATAGTTGTTAATGTTTGTGTCATTTTGGTCTTTTGTGGATAGCTGTCTCATTGACAATCATACCACATCTTCTTTTTTATATGAAGTTAAAATTTAAATTAACGGCGATACATTTGTTTTACAAAAATTGTATAATGAAAAATGGGAATTAGGAAGAATAATCTAGTGTTGCATTTCTAAGCTATATTGTTCATCTAGATCATATTGCATAAATATAATACAAGAACTTATCTTTCAAACGCAGAAAACATAGAAAGGCAACTGCACCATCTATTATTGATATACACAAAATGTCATTTTGAGTATCTAATAGGTTGTTCAACAAGTTAAAAGATCGGCTTACATGAAATATGATTAAAAGTTGATATTTCCATTTCAGACATCAAGGAGTTAAAGACACCAATAGGAGGTAAAATAAATCATAATCTGTTCTGGATTTTCCAGTAATGACACCTATATCTATATTTGTATTTTCATAGTGTTGTCTGATTACTGGAGCAGATGAAATTTTACCATAAGGATTGATCATATTCAAGGACGTTCGCTCCTTTAGTTAAGAAGAACAAGCTCTTTAAAGTGGGCAATTTGCTTACTTGTGCTACATGGATGAAACTAGAGGATTCTGAATATCTTACAAAAATTCAAAATCCACAGTAGCAAAAAACCATATATTTTGCCACCTAGTAAATATGTCTAAAACCATCAAGAACTTGCTGGCACTTGTTTTATTCCAAATTGTTCTTGTATTAAGGTCGTAATGGGGGTACCTTCATGCTGAATAACGGTTTTATCTGACCAAATGATGTGAACGGTAACTTTTGGTGAATGATAAAAATATGTACACTATCTTTTAGACGATAATAAGACGGCATATTTTGACGAATCGCGTTACATGTATGTAGTTCCTTATCACGGAAAAATAATCTACGTATAAGTTAAATGTTCATTGTTGAATTAAGTTCTGAAAAACATCTTATCTGCCAGGAAGAATCAACTAAAGAAATAAATCGTTTAATTTTATAGTAAGAAATATTTCTGCTAAAATATTGCTTATGTAAAAGTATCGCTTGTCCGAAAGGTGAATGAATGAAATAACCGTTTCTATAATTTTCATAGCGGACTGCTTTCTTGAAGACAGCTGGAACTATAATGGACATGTTAACTATACTCACAGTGGACGAACCTGTCAAATGTGGAATCTCCAATCCCCGCACTCACACTCATTTACTTCGGAACATATTTTGGACTTCAATTCAAACTATTGTAGAGATCCTGATGCTATGTTAACTCCATGGTGTTATACAACTGATGCAAGTTATTCTTGGGAATTTTGTCCAATCACAAAATGTAAGTTTTATATGATAAGTAAATGATTTTACATCTCATTTTCTGTATTTGGCAAAACTTTTAGGAGTTTTTGGTCCCCAATGCTCTTCAGCTTCTTACTTTATTTGGCCATTTTTACATTTTTGTTATTCGAGCGTCACTAATGAGTCTTTTGTAGACGAAACGCACGTCTTGCGTCAATATATAATTTAAATCCTGGTATCTATAATGAATTTATTTTCTTATGCTGTGCTGATAAAAGTGTTAACACAATAAAAATTGGTTGACCGATAAATTTCGCCGGTGCCTTAACTCACAAGCGTTTTTTTTTTCTTTCTTAGGTCTTTTAAAATATATAAGGAAAATCCTTGTATCTATTATTTAACTAATTCCTGTTCCTGATTGTGTATTTTTCCCGAGTGTGTACCATTCTTGATTTTGTCCTATTTCCGATTGTGTCCTATTACCAATTGTGTTCTATATCCGAGTGTATTCTATATCCGATTATGTCCTACTTCGAATGGTGTCCTATTCCCGGTAGCGAACGTTTGACTTGTTTTAATTGTCTTCTAGACATTTTCCCTCCCAACAGATTAATGAAAATGATAAAAAAATATCTTTTTATGACATGGCTAACTATTTTGTATTTCAGGCGACACGTGTCAACAGGTTGCAAACGTACCCGTTGGATTGACTGTCAGATATAACATGTCATATGGACAATTGGGAGCTTTATACAGCTGTAAATCTTTAACCGCTGATGAGTCGACAGATCATTGCCCTAGCAGCATTTGTCAATCGGATGGAACCTGGTCAGATTTCAGTATATCATGTGGTGGTATGTTTAATTTGTTTATATATTGTATATAAAAAAGAAGATGTGGTATGATTGCCAATGACACAACTCTCCATTAGAGACCAAAATGACACAAAAAATACCTATAGGTAACCGTATGGCCTCTAACAATGAGCAAAGTCCATACGATATAGTCGGCTATAAAAGGCCCCGAATTGACAATGTAAAACAATTTAAACGAGAAAACTAACCGCCTTTGGCGGGGTTAAACATGTTAGCGAGAATGTACATGTTTTGCTATTTTGCATTAATTTTCATAATCTAAAATCCTCAGTAAACTTGGTTTGAAATGGGTTTTTTTCACTAATTTTGCAATAGTTAAAACAAACTAGGACAAAGTCTATGTACATAAAAGTATTTAGATACAATAGTTCTTCACCAAAAGAACAGGCATGTTGACAACAGTTATCAGGATTATAATTCGATACGCCAGACAACAATAAAAAAAGATATGATACCTACCGCATAGGAATCTGAACAAGGCCTTGACATGACAATATGTTTACAATACAAGCAAGAAAACAGGCCGCCTGATTTATGTACAAAAAAGAAACAATTGATGATAAGCACCGAACGATAACCAGCGAACTATATACGCCTGGCTTTGGACAGGCACATACAGGATGTGGCGGCGTTATCTAATTTTGCAAACGTCCAACCCACCCCTTACCTAAGACCGTGTTGAAATTAAATTAAGAACTATCAAAATCATTAGAAAACCATCCACTCAAGAGTAAATATTCATCAGTACACATACAATTTACAATATAAATGTACCTTACAGATACACATGGGAAATATAAATTTTTAAAGTACAGAACAATCGAATTCGTAAAAGTAAAAGTAAATATAATAAAAACATTTATGAGAAAATTTTAATTGATGATGGTAAGTACACGTCTCATTTAAAAAATAGATCCAACTTAGATAAACCATACAAAAGACTGAGGCGATTTTTTTTTTATCGAAATACCTGATGAACATATATATGATTGACTGATTACAGTGAAAAATATTTACAATAAAACAAATATTCTAATAAATGGGTTAGAAATAAGAATTATTGATACTTACAAAAGAAATTTAAAACGAATTGAGGATTTGTATAAAATTCATTGAAACGGTGTATGTAACATTTGTATTAGTGGTTGAAGTTTACGCACATGTCATCAGTGCTAGATTTAAGGAGGGGTCGAGGGACTATACATTTGATTGGAAAATTATATCGTTTGCTATCATAACTCAATGTAATGGAAAAAAAGTAAAAACACAAAAATACTGAACTCCGAGGAAAATTCAAAAAGGAAAATCCAAAATCATAAGGCAAATTCAATAGTCCAAACACATCAAACGAATGGATAACAACTGTCATATTCCTGACTTGGTACAGGCATTTTCTAATGTAGAAAATGGTGGATTGAACCTGGTTTTATAGCCAGCTAAACCTCTCACTTGTATGACAGTCGCATCAAATTCCTTTACATTGTCAACGATGTATGAACAAAACAAACATACTCAAAGAGTAAAAATGTCAAAAATAGGGGTTCAGCAGACAATATTGTGTTATCATCTAAATATCACTATAAAAACAACAAATGTAACGAAGAATCACAAAAAGGCATACATCAAATTTAACATACTCATTTTGCTTTTCTTGTACCACTTAATTTATGTATGTTAAGTCTACCCGTAAAAGAAAGAAGATTTTCAGTACTGGTGAAAAAATGCGCGTTTGAAATTCGTACAGGTAGACATAAAAATAATTTTGTCGTTCAAAGTATGAAGGCATACATACATGCATCACTATAAAAACAACAAATGTAACGAAGAAGCACAAAAAGGCATACATCAAATTTAACATACTCATATTGCTTTTCTTATACCACTTAATTTATCTATATAAAGTCTACCCGTAAAGGGTAAAAGGTTTTCATTGCTGGTGTAAAATTGCGCGTTTGAAATTCGCACAGGTAGACATAACCATAATTTTGTCGTTCAAAGTATGATGGCATACATACATGCATAGTCACGTAAAGTTGAGATAATAAACAACAGACTCAACAGTAAATGTAATAATAATAAATAAAATATAATGTGTGATTCAAAGTGTGACGGGATACATAAGTATAGTTTCACGTCAAATGTACAACATAAAAAACAGACTAAACAGAAAAAGTTTTATCATTGAATAAAATAGTTTTGTCATTCATAGTATGTCAAGATCTATAAGTAAAAGTAATTTAAGTAAATGAAATACTTTTGTCGTTCAAAGTATGATGTTTTTATATAACCACAGAGTCAATTCAAAAGAATATCTCAAAAATTGACCTAACAGTACTAGTAAAATTAATAAAGACTAATAAAAGAATACTATAACACGTTATTAAGATGATAATCAACGTCAGTACGCAAAATCTATACTTCAAGACCATTTTGTATTATTTGTGAAGTTGATACAGAATATTTATCAACGAGTTCTGGGTATCTTCCGATGAACCTTTCTAGAAAAAGGACGAGACGTTCTTTGACATACCCCTGGTTCATCAACTTGCTGCTCAGACACTGGTGACGTTTTACAAAGTCTGAATAGGAGCTGCAAGCTCTTGAATACCTAATAAGTTGGGAAATGTATATTCCATATGCAGGTGAAGTTGGTATATTACTACTAAGGTGGGGGAAATTGATAATTTCAAAATTAAAGTCGTCTCGTTTGTCATAGATTCTGGTACTGAGATGACTGTGTATGTCAAATTCGAGGTATAAGTCTAAAAATGAGACAGAGGAAGCCGTGTCTGTATTCTCTTTAATTTCTAGTTCTGGTGGGTATATTAATGGAACTCAATCAGAAAAGTTCGGATTGTTAATGGAAAGAACATCATCAATATATCTGAAAGTGAAATTAAATAACCTGGCTTCTTTGATCTTCTTGTTTTTAACAAGTGTCTGAAGGAACTGCGATTCATATGAAAATAAGAAGAGGTCGACAAGGAGAGGCGCACAGTTCGTTCCCATAGGAATGCCGACAATTTGTTGAAAAAGTCTATCTCCAAATTCAACAAATATATTGTCAATAAGAAACTCTAGCATACTGATCACTTGTTCCTCTGTGTAGTTTGTTTTACCCCTTTGTTCCTTATTAACAAAATATGCTTACGGTATCCCAACGTGATAAATGTATAAGATATGCTACCATTTTTATGATGAAAAGCATTGTGGATTATTTCTTTTAGACGGTTTTTCAATTTCACATGGGGAATGGTTGTCTACAAGGTTGAAAAATCAAAAGTTTTAATAGAACTAATTTCAGAAAAAAGATCGAGATTTATAATTATCCAGAAGTTCTTTAGAGTTTTTAATAATCCACATATGATTAATACCACTACGTGAGTAAACAGTTTCACAGTATATCTGAAGACCCTCTTTAACTGCGGACAGAATTTTAGTCAATCTAATGGATAATTCTTTAGTAGAACAAGCAGATGAGCTAGCAATGTACTGTTGTTTGTACGGAATTTTGTGAAGTTTAGGTATCCAATACAAACAAGGTAAGTCCTCCGATTTGTTGTTCAACGTAATTTTTTAATGATCCTGAATCTGCGCCTGTGCCATCAGTGTGGGATTCCGGAGGATAAATGGGGATGGTAGTGCTATGGCGAGGGTGTGCCCTTCGATTGGAATATACTATTATTTGTCACATAAATCACTTTTGCTCCTGTTGTTCCTTTGTTTTCGTTTTAAAGTTGATGTGTTTTCCTTAGTATTTCTTTGATACCCTGATTTATTTTCTATCAATCAATTCATTACCCATGGACACCGGTATTTTACTGTTTCCTGTATTTAAAGAACTGCGCTTCTTTAAATAATCCTCGATCCAGCTCTGTCTCATTCGCCTAGTTAAAAGTGGAAGGGAGGGGTATAACGATATCGAAACCTTAAATAGAACATTTATTCATATAATAAACTGTTATTGAATAACGCCTCCTTTTAAAATTGCTCGATATGCCCCTGAGTCATGATTTTGACATGATGATTATAACTTATATCAGTCGTTGAAGGGCACTCACATAAACTTGATTCACTGATAAGAATTACGTCGCTTTAGACAATCGTGAATCCGTCCATTTATCAAGGCATATATTTCATTGATATAAACTTGAACAGTTGTTGAATGAAACACATATACCCTAAGGTATGAAATCAGTGAGAGGGTTCCAGTTCATACTGTTGCACCATTTGATATCACCGTATTAAAGTAGATTAGCTGTAAAAAGAAAACCAACAAGGAACATCAACTAACTCCACGTAAAACTGAACAGTTTGACGGAAAGAGAACGTTTAGAATCAAGTGCATTTATTTACATATACATTGTAATCAATAATTTCGAAAGTAGTTATTCATTATTATCGATCATTGATATAGGTAATTAGAGGTAAATAAATACAGTACACTTTAAATTCCTATTTTAGTCAGAAATTAGTCGTCGATTTATTATCATTCTACATTTAAAATGCATAACAAATACAGTAAAAATGTATTTCAGGATTGGCACATTTTATGCACTGTTACAAAATTGTCTTTTATAGTACATGATTGTTACAACAATAGTTCTACCTATAGAGGTAAAGTGAGCTGCAGTGCTCTTGGAAGAACCTGTAAGCGTTGGGATACAGTCAATCCACAGAACCTCCCATCAGATCCAGCTGATCACGTGACTAATTACTGCAGAGATCCTAAAGGTAAAGGGAGGCCTTACTGTTATAAAGGAACAAAAGATTCGGAGTGGGAGTACTGCCATGTGACAAAATGTTAAATGCGAATCAAACTGTTTAAAGAAGAATACCGGCGTGGCGTGTAAAAAACGCAATTCATGTCACATGATAAAAAACATTTATAACGACATGTGTAATTTGTTTTATTTATAAAAAGTTCATATTGAAAATTATGAAATATAATATGTGGGATCTAGATGAGGGGTCCTTCATTTTTGTATTCTTTCATTTCCATTTACAATATTTCTCTACCCTTATAAAGTGTGTCAATTCCTTCCTAATATTTATGTTTCTACATCCAATATTCTCTATCCTATGTTTTGATCTTTTTCTCCATTCATTATTTTTTTGGCCCTTTATTCTATCCGTTATTTCATGATAAAATATACAATAAGCCTGAATATTTCTATTTAGTGATCATTTAGGGATGAACAATATCAAAAGATATGATTTGGTATCTACCTATATATATAGAATAATAGGTAGTTTCTTTTTTGATACTGACTATATCATAGGGAATATCTAGTCGACCCCTTTAGGGAGAGTTAAGATACTCCGCATGATATAGTCAGTATCAAGAACGAAACTACCTATAATTCCGTTTATCGGTCATTATGACGTCGCACAATGTATTGCTTCATATTTTCAGTGGTACATTCAGTACGTTGATACTCGAAAATATGAGGCAGTAAGATCAAAGGCAAACAATAAACGAATTACCGATAAATATCAATACTAGATTGTAAAAATCATATCAAACGTATCAAATATACTATTGTTTAAATGTTCAGAGATTTTTTTCTCATTTCATCTTACATTTTTCTTGCAAATTCTTCAAAAGCTATTGCCAATTTTTGTTTTATAATTCAACTTTCAATCAATTGTGCTCCTTCATTTGGAGATGTTTAAATTGTTTCTTATTCTGTACATTGTATACTATGAAGACATGTTAATGGTATCATCAAAAAACCATCTTATAGTAAATCACTAACACCTGACCTTCACAAAAAAACCAAAACAGCCAAATAAATAACAAACAATAAATAACAAACAATTGATAATAAAACAATTAATAACAAATATTACTTGGTCCAGAAAGAAGCCTGACAGATATACTGACAGACAATCAGATGGAATCAAAATAGTTGTGTTTGCCAACAAAATTCAAAGCTGGTACTGTTTATGTTTAACTAAAATACTATAAACTATAGTAATTATTAATCATTGTTAAAATATTCCATTTCAAAGTTGTTTTTTTTCTTTTGATGATTGTTTGTGATTGCATTTTGATTGTATTTACCATTTGTTTCACGTGTGAATGTGACTGAGTGTTTTCAAATAAAACATATTGTATTGTATTGTTAAAATATATTTTTGCATGTAACATATTTCATATATAAAGGCAATTAAACATACCGGGACCCCAGTGTATAAAACAAGGTACTTAAACATAACAAGGTTCTAGTCTTACAAACTTCCGGTTTGATATTAAATACGAGATTTTGCGATACATGTAAAACACATGTTCAATAAATACCAGAGGGCGAGGATTTAATGAATGGTCTTCAACAATGACTAAACCACAAAATGTATAGAAAACCATAAACAGCAACAACATGACCTAACCCTTTCTAGATCATTAGTTCATTAGTTGAAAATTAAAACATACAGGTGAAAACCTACACAGTGCTATATTTACTAATTAGTACAAAAAACGACACTTAAATTAGAAAGATGGAGATATTACAGGATCTCAATAAAACAGCCACATCATAACAAAAATAAACAACACAGCACAGACATTTTCATGAAACCTCATCGTAAAATCCTATTGAAATTGGCAGTAGTTGTTATATATCATTTTGTTAGGCCTGTGTAAGTTGCACTTTGTAAATACAGTTATTTCTTAAACCACGGTGACGCCTCTTTTAGGGAGATTTAGAATATTCATAGAAAATTAATGTTTGTTAACATACTGGTTCCCAGTTGTGATCTGTAGGTTGTATCTTTTCGAGACATAACATAAAGTTACCAGAAAATGTACATGTTAATATTGTTTATATTGAAATCTATGGTAACCCTACAGTCGAGGTAGGGATAGTTAAGAAATTTAGTATAAGTTTAAACTCTTAGAAGTTCGGGGAACCATTGAAAATATGCCGCAAAGCCCGATATGTTGAATTTTGAAAAAAAAAGTAGTTCATGTGAAATTTCCATTCTAGGATATGTTTTTTTTTCAAAACTGTCTAGTAAAAGTGGTACAGTTTTAGTCAAAAAGGGAGTTCCTTAGGGAATTTGCATTGTCAATATTTACAGAAATGCAACCTATAGGAGAAAATAACAAGTTCAATTAAGTCCTCCGTGTATTCCCTGCTGTTTATAATGTATAAACTCCTCATATGAACCAGGATTAATTTTGTATTTGAGCCAGATGCGCGTTTCGTCTATAAAATACTCAACATGCTCAATATAGTCACGCTCGAATAATTTTTATTAAAAAGGACAATTAAGTAGTTGCAGAGCAATTAGGACCAACAATTCCTTACAGTTTTTGCCAAATGCAGTTAAGGTAATATATTCCGAATATAGAAAAGCTTTAGTATTTAAAAATATTTAAGTTTTGTAAACAGTTTTTATTCATAATTATGACCATATCAATGATAATTCATGTCTGCACATGATAAGTGCTTACTACTTAACTGGTGAAACCCTTTGGGAATGTTAAATCCACCAGCAGTAGCATCCACTCAGTGGTTGTAAATAAACGCATCATATAAACCAGGATTGCAGTTTTGTATTGGTGCAAGATTATATTTACAGAGTTTAACCGACTGTAAACTTTTTAGCATTTATTGTGAAGGTCTGTTGAATGTTTTTCCTAGTGAATGCAAATCTATGATAATGTAAGGTAAAGTTCATACAGACCAGCTTCATTTAAGGATGTTCGCTTGTCATGTTTTGGAATTTTTGTCCGAATTTCGGAATCCTCTGGTTTTATCTATTTGAATGTCTTAAAAATATTGCCCATCGACCCCTTTTTTATATGGTGTCGGCGACTTTTTTTCTGTATTTTATTGTAAATGTTTATCTGTTTACTTAGTCAAATTAGTTGAACTTAAAATATCTGTCATAGAAAGGCCAAAATTTCAATGTTTAATTTGAGACCAGCGTACATCTGATAGGAATGTTTCTATTGAACATTGGGACTTTCAATGTTATTCCAGATTAGATGAACAGTTAATAGATATATTCCAGAGGAAATAAAGTTTGAATGAAGAGGGTGTATTTATAAATTATTATAGTCCAATGTACAACATTTTAAAATGAGGAAAACCTATACCATATATAGTCAGCTAAAAATGGCCCCGATATATAAAAAAAGATGTGAAATAATTAAAACGAGGAAACCAACGGTTATATATTGATAACATAATAATTATGTGTTAAAAAAGAAAAAAAAGGCAGATCTATATAACCAATGTATATATACTACACGCTCCTGCCGTTGGACCGATACAAACAAAAATGCGAGCCCCCAACCCTCTCCTTAACAAGGGACACTTGCGTGATAGCACAACATGTTAAAAAAAACACCTGTACAGTTGCAATTAGCTCAACTTAAAATGTCGATACAAGGCACAAAAACTATAAACATAAACTATCGACAAAGGAGTAATTGAAGTACATGATAGTTATTTCAATGCGAATTACAACTATGGTAGGTAAATCATGTATCTAAAGTATTTGTCAGTATATATCCAACGGATATAGGTAAAGACCTAATAAAGCGCATTAACTTGTGCAATACCAAATAATTACAAGTAAACAGTATCAAGAGAATGTACGATCTTATGAGTACGCATATATTGTAATACTGTTAAGTGATGTTTGAATTTAACAGGTACAGCAAAACTTTCTACATTGTGGCCAAACATATTTTTTTTATCAAAGAACCTGGTAAAGGGTGAGAAATATACTATTAGATAAGGTCACTTTAGTCTTTTTTTCCGACCGGCAGTAAAACTTGACCGGAGTTGGCCACCCGTTTAGTTTTGAGGGATGTAAAAGTACGCAGTCGCGTCCAGTCTGAATGGGAATATAATATCCAATGTCTCGTGTAGACAGAACACCACGGTAATACACTGTGCGAACCCCCGCAAAAACTTTATGAGAGGTCCATAAATGGCCTCTTGAAAGACATATTTATGTCCTTATTCAATTTACCTTATTTTATCCAGTGGCAGTCCAACATTCTCAGACGTAATTCTGGAGGGCCTCCTTCCAGAACCTACATGTAGTATGTGTTGCAACTTTGGGATTATACTGAACACGCATGACATATTTGCAAGTGAACGTTAAGCAACCAACAATCAGCCATTGCGTACTCGTAATAAACAAATAATACGGTGCAGATATTGGTCAGTACCAACTGTGAAACGTTTCATTTTGTATTCGTAACTTTTAAGACATTAAAGAAGAAACAGAGCAAATGACCAAGGCTAGGTTGATGATTGATGCTTACTTAACCGATGACGCCAAGTGTAACTGGGAAATATAAATATGGCCCCTTCGGTCGTCTCCGAAATAAGTCAAAATTTGGATGAAAGGCATACGGGTGGGTAGACACTAAGGTGCTGATAAAAACCAGAATTACAAATCATTTAGATTTTGCCATCACAGTAGAAAGACTGTAATGTTCGAGGAAGTTAAGCAAAATCTGTATACCTTAAAATGTAAAATATAAAAAAAACATAATTGAAGAAAGCAAACTAGTTAAGTATTAAAAATTATATCTTAATCTTTACATCTTCACATTAAAGAAACTGTATTATTGTGGGTGGCTATAAGTTGTAAATTGTATACATATATTCTGTATCATCAACCGACCGTGCAAGGGCTGTATAGCCAGTGAAGGTCGTAAAAACTTCTATTTGTTGTTGTAGCCTGAATGTAACTTAATTGTAATCTATGACCCCCTAGGACTCGCCTCTAAGATTCAGACCAAAAGTCTATAATCCATTTCTTCGCAAAAGACCAAATGTAAAACAATTTATACGAGAAAACTAATAGCCTAATTTATTCTCAAAAGAGTGAATGAAAAATATATATAACTACTGTATTACACGCTCCTGGTTTAAGAGAGGCACATACATAATATGGCGGGATTAAACATGTGAGCGGGGCACACAACCCATCCCCTAACCGTACATTGACTATCACGTAAACACTTTCAAAATTTGTATCCAATTAGAAATCGGACGTGTGTATCTGTTAGCTAAGCTAAGCCATATATGCATCTGTCGAGTAATTGTATTTTCAATGCTTTTTTGTGATTTGTTTACTATAAGGTGACAATCGGTAAAACTCGGCTTCAAAACACCTCATTTAATAAGCAGCCATATTTGTTAAATCAAAACAGACAGAGAGAAAAACAAATTATGATTTTATGATATATTTGCGAAAATAATGATCAAATCGTGAACAGAAGACTTAGTTTATGATATATACATGCATTGGTTCAAGAATTGGATAAACATTATTTTTCACCACTCACTCGTTTCATATGACTGTAAAATTGTAACACTATGATGACTGTTGTACCCATATTTGGACTATTTTATTTATTATGACTGTTTAGTTCACGCATCATTGTAAATATCACGGAATTTGATGAGACTGACGTACAAATTGAGAGGTTAAGAGCTATAAAACCAGGTTTAACCAACCATATTTTACATTGGAAAATGCCTGTACCAAGTCAGGAATATGACAGTTGTTGTCCATTCGTTTTTTATGTGTTTTGTCATTTGATTTTGACATGTGATTATTGATTTTCCGATTTCATTTTTTACTCAAAGTTCAGTAATTGTGTGATTTTACCTTTTTTTCTACCAATTTACACTTTCGTATACATAATTGTTTTTTACATGTACACAATGTACAAAATACCTTTAAGAATGTTCCAACAACACAAGTCAACGGATATTATGGGATAATGCCTGTATGTAATGGTGGTAAACTATTATTTTCTACCATGCATATTGGTTATATTCGTATCAAAGCATAATTTAATACATGCACAATTCATTGACAAACGCAATAGTGTGTCAAGGAAGCGTACAGTATAAAAAGGAGTAATGACAATGAAGCGTACAAAACATGAAAATAAAGACACTTTAAGACGTGTATTTTTCTGGTTCTATACCAAACATAGAGATACGATCTGAATAAGTATGTTAATTTAAACTATGAAATTTTCAAAAAAATGTATGTTTTAAAAGCTATGAGTTACGGGAAAAATTATTTTTGAGTATCTAAAAACAACAAGCACGTTTTATCATTGATATCGTCGGTCCTTTTTAATGTTTGTATTTTTAAAATGTCACATATTTGAAAAAATCTGTTAGTACCTAATGAGTATTTTGGCAAAGAATATATTGGAGCAAAATATCCGAAGAATAGATATTGGATTTTCTTTAAAAGTATTATTATTTTACTGTCTGAACTCCGTGTTAAATGGTGTGTTCGATTCGAACGCGTCAACGTCCGGTTTCATTTGTATCGGGATATACATGGTGTTTAATTACCTGCCATATTTTCACAACAACACTGACCGATTGGAAAACAAATTGACGATTATACGAAATTTATGGGAAAAAAATGATAAAGTCGTGCACAGAAGACTAAGTTGATGATGTTTGTATGCATTGGTTCAAGAATTGGAATAAAATTATTTTTCACCTTTCAATCGCTTATTATGACTTTAAGAATGTGGTCTCTTCTAGTTAAAATTGCAAAACGATATGGCTTATGATAATTGTGGAAGGCGGTGACAAAGGATTAGTTGCATTAAACATTATTTGGCTTCTAGTAGAAACAGTAGTCTGATTGGCAACTATACCACATTTCCTTACTTTATAATGAAATGTTATTCTTTTACTAATTGTCAAATTCTATATATCTATTACATGTAGCTGTTAAAAACTATTATAAAAAAACACAATAAGAACTAAACATCCAAGTCAAATGGAATACTTTAATTGATATGGTTATATATTTATAAATTAACTGTTTACAACATTTGGAATTTTTGAAATGACAAGGCTTTTCTACCTCAGGCATAGATTATCTTAGCTGGATTTGGCAACAATTTTAGGAATGTTGGTCCTCAAAGCTCTTCAACTTCGTACTTTATTTGGCCTTTTTAACTTTTTTGGATTCGAGCGTCACTGATGAGTCTTTTGTAGACGAAACGCGCGTCTGCGTATATACAATATTTAGTCCAGGTATATATGCTGAGTTTATTTATGCCATTAGGCAGGCATACATTTAATCGCAAGACAGGCAAATAATGCTTAAGCTGGATATGTTATGCATGTTGACATACTTTGTTTAACGTGAATTACCACTCTCGTCTTGGATCTGATCTTTTCGACAAGAACCAATCATTATCTTAGAAATAATGGTTATGTATATTGTCCCACATATAAATCAAACAAAATACAGCGTACAGTTTGTTTGGTAATATTTAGTTAAAAAAGTAATACCGATGATTGTTATTAAATATATTTTGTTTTGTCATTTTAGGTGAAGAAAAGGATAGTAATAAAGTTCTTAATAACAACATTGCAACAAAATATACTAACAAACTATGGTTTCACCATTACATAGAAACAAAGAAATCCCGGGTCCTCCACCATCTGAGGAATCTTGCGCAACTCTTTCTTGGTAGGCTTAGAGGCACATAAAGTAACGCATGTTTCTCATTCTGAACCCTTATAACAAAACAGTACACAGAACATATTATGCAAGAAACTATGCAACGGACAATAACTCTATGAAAACCCACTGACCATGCCAATCTACATTCTAGCAAGATGATAATAGCCATTCTTCTATTCTTCCATTGTTGCGTGTTTAAATGATAGTCATTGTATGCAGATCCTGTGGCTAAAGGCTTTAATTTTAATTTTGCTTCACACTTCGTCATGGCGTGGACTTTAATAGTTTGTCATACGGTACAGATTGGCTCGTTGTTGAAGTACGTGCGGTACTTTATAGTTGTTAACAACTTTTTGGTCTTTAATGGATAGGTTTACCATTTAAAATCATATCGACTATTTTTATTCGTTTGTTTTGGTAAGTGTTTTCTATTCTGAAACAGTCGTTTTTAGAAAACCTGAAATGCGTTACCCTTTAATTTAGTCTTGGGAAAATATAAGCTCTATTCAGTTTTTAATTTCAGATTAAAAATTGGTCATGTGGCAGTCCCCAATATTCCATTTAACGTTTTGAATGTACATTTTGTATTTGTTATTTCTACTGGGAATTCAACTACACTTGCAAAAGATTTAAATTATAAAAAACATTTTTTTTCTTCATTTTTTTACATAAATAAGGCCGTTAATTTTCTCGTTTGAATTGTTTTACATTGTCATTTCGGGGCCTTTTATAGCTGACTATGTGGTATGGACTTTGCTCATTGTTTAAGGCCGGACGGTGACCTAAATTTGTTAATTGCTGTGTCATTTCCGTCTTTTGTGAAGATTTGTCTCATTGGCAAACATACCACATCTTCCTTTTTATAAATCGAAACGAAAACCGAACAACAAAAATAAAATAAAAATTACATATCGAATATATCGAAAACATAATAATAGATGATATTATATAAATATTCATAAACATTTTAACTGTAATGGATCAAAATGAATTATATGAATTAGATAAATTCTCCAACTATTTGTCTTACTGACATTTTATTTGTTCGACAATATAGATTTTGATATCAAAATTTTTATAAATATTTAATATATTGATCACTAAAAAAAAGTCATTTTAATAACACTTTTTCCTTTTTTTTTTTTTTTAATTTGTAGGATTTTTGAGTCGATACAGCGATAATAAACATAATTTTGATCTTTTGCATTATCTATGTGCGTATACTGTCAGGGTTACACACATCAAACGTTTGTTTCCTATTTGCTGATTACCTTGATATCTTAAAAAGAAATACATATAATTGAGAATTTTAATGAATATTCAAAAGAATGCTATAGGTTTTTTTGACATTTCCGTTCACTTTCTCAATTTTATTTTATAAATTAGAAAAAAAAACATTACCTGCTGCATTTTATATCTTTCTGGCATTTGTTTTACAAATGGTAAATTCTACGTCATTTTGTCCCAAGTGTATAACTGTCTCATTAGTAATCATACAAATTCTTTTCATTTATGTTATGAAGGACATTAACATTACTATTAGTAGCTGAAATAACTTATCTCGGCCAATTGATCAGTAAAAATTGAACGTATGTCGTATCTTATAATTGTGATACTTTGGTATTTGTTTTTATTTATTTTCTTCTTTATTAAATATTTCACCTGATATTTGAAAATAATTCACATTTATGATTTCTGTATAATAAATCAATTAACATTATATATATATAAAATATTAAGACACACTCGTTTACTGCTTCTTTACGAGATTTTTTGTGAAATAGAACAATTTCGATGGAAAAGAGTGTTCTTAATTTATGAAATGAACTATAAGCTATGTCTATATACAACGTTGTTTTACTGTCTTTAATATTTGTTTACCTAGCACCACTAGAGTAATTTTGTGACAGTTGGCCAACATTTAATTACAGAACAGCTATCTTCAAAATCAAACCTGATAATGTTTGCTCTAATTATTTCTGATGTCATAATACCGTAATAAGAGAATCATATAGGGGTAACAAAATATGTTAAATGGACATATTACAAGCAGTAAGAAAGTTACGATTTTTCATTCGATGCGCAAGTAATTAATTCATTCTGGCATTTTTCATTTTTTGGGAACAAAAAGATAGCATATTAACATAAACCTGCAGGAAACACTTCTTTTTCTGTAGTTTTTCACTGATAGGTGTGGTATGTAGAGGCTTTTATAGCTTGCGTTTGGGAAGAGATTTTCTCATTGTTGAAGGCCGTACATGACCTATATGGAAGTTATACATCATTTGTTTTCTGATAGAGAATTGCCTTATTGGCATTCAAAAGCATTTGCTTATTTGTACGAATGGATATCAGAAATCCAGGTTGTATTCATAAACATGGTGGTTTATTGGGACCATTTATAGTTTGCAATGCAATACGGGGTTTTCCCTTTGTTGAAGACCATACGATGACATATAGTTGTTAAATTCAACGCATTTCATTCTCTGATGCAGATTTTCTCATTGGCAATAATACCATTTTGCCTTTTTTTTTATCCGAAATTCAGAGTGATTATTATATGTGTATCCATGGGACCATTTATTGCTTGCTGTATGGAATTGAAGGCCGAACGATGGTAAAGTTTACGTCATTTGTACTCTGGTGAGAAGTAATTTCCTTTACAATCATACTATGTTTGCCTATTTCTATAATTACCGTTGCTATACAGCTGTCCTGACATTAAAATGTCATACCATAAAGTGGCCGCATGCGCACAATTTGACATTTAATGAAATGTAAAACAGCATTGATAACTACGCATATTGAGGTGTGTGGATCTGGAATTAATTGGATGGTTTTAAACAGATTTTAACTAATACTCATTGTAAACCCGTTTTAGTATATGATATAACAGCATTTAATATTTTATCAAAGCAATGGCAGTGGACAATACAACAAGTAACAACGAAATAGGAACTCTTCCATTCTTAGATCTCGGAAACATATATCCGATTGACTACGCCGGTCCTATATATGGGTATTTGTCACCAATTGTCATTTGTTTGACTGTGATTACAAATTCATTTGCCTGTGTTGTTCTCATGCAGAAAAACATGCGTTCTCCGACGAATATAATTCTCGCAGGACTGGCTATATCTGACATGTGCACTGGGATATTTCTTTTGCCTTTGTACATCTATTTTTACTCCTTCGAACACTATTTGGAAAAGGTACCGATTGACTGGTGTGTCATATACTTTAATTTTGGATTAAATATTCCAGTCATTTTCCATACAACATCCGTATGGCTGACAGTGACACTGGCTATTCATAGATATGTGTATGTATGTAGTTCTTCAAACGTTCGACAAAATTGCACGATGCGAAACATTGCTATTGTCATTCTGATAGTCTTTTGTATGTCTATTATATGTAATTGTTCAAGTTTTGTAGAAGACGACATTATTCAAGTAGATGCCCCGTCTAACATTAACCCGAATGACACTATAAGAACATGTACTGTAGGTGTGAAACCATGGTTGTATGGGTATGTCGACATTTATTATAGTTTAAGGTTCTTGTTCCGGGCTATTTTCATACAGTTAATACCATGTACGGTTTTACTTGTTATGAATGTTCTGCTGACATTAAAAATCACAAAGGCCAATAGAAGAAGAAGACAAATGGTGTCAAAAAATAGAAGCAGTGAGTCCATAAACAGGACTAACCAAATGCTGATTATTGTTGTAGCAGTTTTTCTGATTGCTGAATTACCGACTGGGATAATATTTATACTTCAATTTATCCAAAATACATTCGAAAATATTTTCTTTTTTAATACAGAAGAAGCTGTACTTGTATCCATACTAGCAAATTTCTTTATTTTTTTAAGTTTTCCAATTAACTTTTTTATTTACTGTGGAATGAGTACGCAATTTCGGAAAACTTTTAAGAAAACAATTAAACGTAACTGAATTCTTTCAGACTGAAAACATTGAAATGCAGGTTTGACCTTTGGTCAATAAAAGCCTCAGAACTCTTGATTATTGAATGAAAGCAGGATGATGGTTTGCCACTGAGAGTAGGCCTGAGCTAATTGTTTTAAAATTTTGAATCTGGACATCACAATGTCATAGGACAAAAATGTTGTGTGTAATCCATTGAACATTGTAATTCTATGTGAGCACGCCAGATTATTCTAAAGTTCATCGTGCCACTGAACCTACCATGTTAACATTGTGTGAACATCTGTGATTGGGAGTACCATGATTACATTGTATGAAAATTTGTCATTGGAAATACCATACGTACATGTTAAGAACATTTGTCATTGAAAGTATTATGACAACATTGTGAGCACATTTGTCATTGAAAGTACCATGATTACATTGTGAAAACATTTATCATTAAAAGTACCATGATTACATTGCGGAAACATTTGTCATTGAAAGTACCATGATGTCGTTGTGAGAACATTTGTCATTGAAAGTACCATGATAACATTGTAAAAACATTGTCATTGAAAGTACCATGATTTCATTGTGAGAACATTAGTGTACTATGATTACATTGTAAAAAAGATTGTCATCGAAAGTTCCATGATTCTATTGTAAAAGCAATTGTCATTAAAAGTATGATGATTATATATCGTGAAGAACATTTGTCATTGAAACTAACATGATTACGTTGTGAAAACATTTCCATTGAAAAATATCGTTACATTGTGAAAACAATTGTCATTGACAGTACCATTTTTACATTGTATGATCATCTGTCATTGAACGTACCATGATTACATTGTAAGAAGCATTTGTCATTGAAAGTACCACTATTACCTTGTGTAAACATCTCTCATTGAAGGTACCATGTTTTCATTGTGTGAACATCTGTCATTGAAAGTACCATGATTACATTGCAAAAACATTGCCATTGAAAGTATCATCATTACATTGGGAAAACTTTGTTATCGACAGTATGATTATAACATTGTGAACATATTTGTCATTGAGAGGACCATGATAACGTAGTGATAATATTTGTAATTGAAAGTACCATGCTTACATATTTTTTTTTACATTTTTGTTATTGAAATTACCATGATTACGTTGTTAGAACATTTGTCATTGAAAGTACCATGCTTACATTTTTGTTATTGTAAGTACCATGATTACATTGTGAAAACATTTGTCATTCAAAGTACCAAAATTACATTGTAAAAAACATTCTCATTGAAGGACCATAATTACATTGTGAAAACATTTGTCATTGAAAGTACCATAATTACATTGTGAGGACATTTGTCATTGAATGCACCCTGATAACATTATAAAAACTTTGCAATTAAAAGTATGATGATTATATACAGAAAACATTGTCATTTAAAGTAAGATGATTAATTTGTGAGAACATTTGCATTGAAAGTATGATGATAGCACTGATCTTATTCATTGAACTAAATTACAAATTTGATAGAAAATTGCAAAACATTTTTCATTCGCATTATTCTACTTTCATGACTTTATCATGTTTTAATATAAGTGACGAAATAAGACCCGTACTCAACCTACCTTTTTCATAATTTTGTTTATTTAGAAAGAAGCATTAAAATAGTATTCAATGAACGAATTTTTAATACTGGTTAATGATTGTCATGGGACAATTAGTTAATGTTATAATACTCACTACATCCATGTTAAAATTAGAACATCTGTTTATAAGTATTAAATTATGAATAATTTACTCTTGTCATCAAATCGTGATATCGTATAAGTCAAATAAATATTTTAAATCTCAAGTGATATGTAAAAACTGTTTTCAATTTTCAAATATTTTGGCTTCGAGCATCAAAAATAGCGTTTTATTGTCGAAATGCTGAAGTGATGCAGAACAATTGGTACCTGTAATGTTATTGTAGTCATATATAGCTTTTAGTGCAGCTCCAGAGGTTTGAATAAAAACTGTTTATGAATCGGTTCAACTCAGACATTTTAGAAGTTATTCATATATGTGTGTTTTACAATGGCAGAGGGAAATATAACGAGGAACATTGACAATATAAGGCTACCATTTCTGGATCTGACACACTTCGTACCGATTGGCTACGCCGTCCCTGTATACGGATATTTGTTTCCAATTATAATTTGCTTAACTGTGTTTACAAACATTTTTGCCTGTGTTGTTCTCCTGCAGAAAAACATGCGGTCTTCAACAAATATACTTTTCACTGGAATGGCTATTTCTGATTTGTGCACTGGTATATTTCCATTGCCATTGTACATTTATTTCTTCTCGTTCGGAAACTATCTCGAGAAGGTATCGATAAACTGGTGTGTTATCTACGTTTACATTGGAGAATATATACCAGCAATTTTTCATACAACTTCAATTTGGCTGACAACTACACTGGCTATTCAAAGATATATGTTTGTTTATAGATCTTTAAATGTTCGAATTCGAGAAAAGTGTACTATGCGTAAAATTGTCATTGTGATAGTCATAATCTTTAATATGGCTATTTTGAGCCATTTCCCACGTTTCCTAGAAGACAACTTTAGTCCGGTTAATGCTCCGTCTAATACACACCCAAATGATACTATTAAAACATGTGCAATAACCGTAAACCCATGGCTGTTGGATAATTCTAAAATATACTATAATTTTTATTTTTGGTTTCGAGCTATATTTATTCATTTAATTCCATGTTTAATTCTACTTTTTATAAATGTTCTACTTATAATAAAAATCCGAAAGGCTAATAGCAGAAGGAGACAAATGACATCACAGCACAGAATTAGGGATCTCAATAGCAGAACAAACCTTATGCTTTTTATTGTTGTAGGAATATTTCTTGTAGCTGAATTACCATTTTTTATTATAATAATTTTGCATGTTTTTCAAAATTCATTGGAACATATTTCCTTTTTGAGTAACAAGGAATATGCCGTTATTTCTTTGCTAACAAATTCTTTTCTTCTTTTAAGTTTTCCCCTTAATTTTTTCATTTACTGCGGAATGAGCAAACAATTTCGTGAAACGTTTAAGAAGATTATTAAATGTAATTACAGTCGAACAGACCGACAAAATCAAACAGGAAATGATACTGACAGTACACGTGTTAAAACCATCATCGTTAGTTGAAAAGAGGCGGAACATGTTGTCGATTATGTAGAGAATCACAGAATAAATGGGACCCCTCTTGGGCAGTCCGTGCCAATCCCCATCATGACAATTTCTGGATCCGATACTGCAAGGCCGGGAGTAAAATCGCGAGAACAGAAATGTAACTTACTGAGAGTTTTACATTTATTTTGACGACATTCAATTTTAACTTTGATACAGTACATGTTCTTGAATGTACATTTAAAAAAATACTATTTTACTGCATGTAAACCTGAAAACAATGTGTGATTGGACGTTGATTTTTCAAACAATTTCGTTGGATATAACTTAAAAATAGTGTGTTATTGGAGATTAATTTTTCAAACACTATGGCATTGGATATAAACATAAAACAAAACACAATGTGTAATTGGACATTAATTTTAAACACACTTTGTCATTGGATATACACAAAAAACACAATGTGTAGTTGGACGTTATTTTTAAACACACTGTGTCATTTGTTATAAACATAAAACCATAGTGCAATTGAACGTTACTTTTTAAAACACTGTGTCATTTGTTTTAAACATAAAAACAATGTGTACGAACGTTGTTTTTAAACACACTAAGTCATTGGATATAAACATAAAACACAATGTGCAATTGGATGTTATTTTTTAAAAACATTATGTCATTGGGTATAAACATCAACACAATGTGTATAATTGGACGTTATCTTTTAAAAAACCCTATGCCATTGAGTATAAACATAAAAACAATGTGTAATTGGATAATTTTTTAAAAACACAATGTCATTTGATATACACCTGAAAACAATGGTAATTGGAGGTTATCTTGAAAACATAATGCCATTGGATATAAGCATGAACAGAACATGCAAAATGTACAGATTGCTCGAAAACGCTCTATCTTTAAAAATAAAAATAAAAAAACAATAAATGTAATTGTTTGTTATCCTGAAAACACTATGCGATTGGATATAAGCATGAAAAAAAGATGTTATTGGATGCTTACTCGAGCACACTCTGTTTTTGGATATAAAAATAAAAATAATTTGAACTTGGTTGTTATCTTGAAAACACTTTGTCATTCCTATAGCCGGGAAACAAATTGTGTATTGTATATGGTTGTTCAGTGATGTTATCTCCATAACCCTGTCATTGGATATAAACATAACAACAAACTGCTGTTATATGCTAGCATTTAACAATATTCTAAATGTTTTTGGATGTGAATCGTAAAACGCTATGTGGTATGATGTTAACAGAAGAACACTTATTATTTGTAATATGATAACAATATATCAACATCAAGTTTAGAAAACATGTATTATTTCTCATCGCTTTATTTCATGATTTTAGTTTGATTATGTTTTTTTATGATCGATGTTGTTTTCATATTAAACGTAAAATTTATGATTTAAAGGCATATTGTGCATTATTACTTACCTTATTCAATGAATAACAAACACTTGATAGCATGACTGAACCATTTTATATTATGAAAATATGGAACCTTGATAACTAAGCTTATTACATACAGGCATTGACGAAAGCAACTAACTTTAACCTTGTACAAAATGTACATACTTACATGGACTAACACAACATACCTAGCCCATGCATGCATGAGCTTCACTAACTTTAAATAGACATATGAAATTATTCAATTTTTAAAGCAGAGGGTTATTCACCACTGAGGTAAATTTTAAGGGTTATACTGCTGGTGGACGTTTCGTCCCCGAGGGTATCACCAGCCCAGTAGTCAGCACTTTGGTGTTGACATGAATATCAATTATATGGTCATTTTTATAAATTTTCTGTTTACAAAACTTTGAATTATTCGAAAAACTAAGGATTTTCTTACCCCAGGAGTAGATTACCTTAGCCGTATTTGGCACAACTTTTTGGAATTTTGGGTCCTCAATGCTCTTCAACTTTGTATTTGTTTGGCTTTTTAACTATTTTGATCTGAGCGTCACTGATGAGTCTTATGTAGACGAAACGCGCGTCTGGCGTATAAAATTATAATCCTGGTACTTTTGATAACTATTATAAGACCTCCCTTGCAATTAAACGAAAATTAACCGAATTATTCCATGTCATGTGATAAGTTGTTATCCAATAGAATTGTTTGTTATATATGTAAGGTATGATAAAAAAAGATTTTCCTCGTGAGATAAATTAAAAGCACAAACACAGCAGAATCACAAAAGACTCAAATAACAGTTCTGAGTGTACTCGTGTTACTATAGTCTAGTTCAGAACCATTGTAACTAATTAATATAATGTCTCCAAGGCAAACTATTAATCATTATTTGTTTCTCAATCTTCTTAATATATTGATATTTTTGGTTTACTTTAGATATAAATTAAAACTTTAAAACTATGAAAAGGCAATCCATGGGGAATTTTAAACTGATATGAACAAATCAATATCATCAGTCGCACTTAAAAAGAAACGCAATTAATATATATCATATCAATCTTTTCTTTTTCAAAGGAAAGCTATATATGAGTTGCAGAAAATAGATATGATATGGCAAAAATCATTCTAATTGTGTTTAACAGGTCAATCAAATCCTTAGTTAATAAGTCTTCTTATACATGTTCAGGGCCCTTTGAAAATATTCAAGCTTGACATGAAAGTGA
Organism: Mytilus trossulus; assembly: GCF_036588685.1. Taxonomy (NCBI): domain Eukaryota; kingdom Metazoa; phylum Mollusca; class Bivalvia; order Mytilida; family Mytilidae; genus Mytilus; species Mytilus trossulus. Next base: position 219,446 of record NW_026963316.1, on the reverse strand, counting down.
TTTATTTATTATCCCTTTCAAACAACTCATGTATCACCATTTATAGGGTCATTAACTGTCAAATGTCTTGTTCACAGATTTTACCCAAAGTCTCATATTTGCTTTATAACATACTGAAACGTATATCCATACTAGAAAAAATATATAAAATAATCAATTTACGATGCAAAGATACGATAAAATGTATCAGCCTTTTGTGTGATTTTTAGTCTAGAATCCATCTCGTGAATCTAAGAGGTGACGTGTGAAGACTGCAGACAGTCATATATTTTACTCGCTCGTCTACTAACTCATACTCGTTCACTTACTCATTCCTACTCATTCACCCACTTGAACTATCTCGTTCACTAACTCTTTCACTAACTAACTAGCTCGTTCACTCGCTCACTCATTCAAACTCGCTCTATTACTCACTCTTACTGGCTCACTCACTCTTACTTACTGGCTCACTCCCTCTTACTTACTGGGTCATTTACTTAATCTTATTCGCTCATTCACTCCCTCACTCATTAAATTAGTACGATCCTTTTCATGTTGCCTTTCATTACCTTCATTACTCGACTCTGTTGTCGGTGAACCCTTCTGACTGTAACAGTTGATATCATTTCGTTTGATGTGTGTGGGATTTCAGTTTGCCATTTGATTAGGGACTTTCTTTTTTGAATTTTCCATGACGTTCGGCATTTTTGTAATTTGACTTTTTACACAGATAGGTATTTTAAATATTTTAATCATTATGTATCGTTCCTTTTAAGTCGTTTTGTCAAATTCCATACCTCCTTTTATGTATATGAAGACCAGCAAATTACACTTAAAACATTTATAGCGTTAATTATAACGTCTATTAAAAATCTATAGCATGGTGGAAAGATTCGACATAATACATATGTTATAAGTATGATAACGACCATTACAGTGTACTATTTTTTTTTAAGATAGATATAAGAAGATGTGGTATGAGTGACAATAAGATAACTTTCCACCCAATTCACAATTAATATTTTCTCATTTTTCAAATTCTGTTTTTGAAAGCTACTTATTATGTTGAAACATTCTTTGAGGTTTGAAGTTTGTTTGGATGAACTTCAAAACCACTAATTCTCACAACTGGGGAGGTGAGGGGGCTTTAATTTCTGTTATTATTTTAATATTTTAATTATTATTCATTTTGCAGGTGATCTTTCAACATTTTTTTATTTTCTTAGTGTCTACGCCAACGTGACGCAGGAATTGTTCTATTCCAATATCATGAGAACTGTTTTTATGTCTAAATCGCCATATTTTTTCCGGGTCACGTAGGCCCACGCTTTTAGATTTTAAGAAACAATAGCAAAACAAAACGTAGCTTATTTTTCTTTTGGCGTTTAAATGCATTTTTATCCCCTAACCTCACCTAATTCTGAATTTTATGGTTTTGAAATCCATCCAAACAGACTTCAAACCTTTTAAAAAATATTTTAACGTGATAAGTAGCTTTCCAAAACAAAATTTAGAAAATGAGAAAATAGGGGGCCAAAAACAGGACTTATCATACCTTGTCCTTCAACAATTATAGGCCAAAGTAAGGCCATCAACACCTCAACAGTATAGAATAAAAGGAGCTAAATACAGCATGTACAGTACAAAGGGAAAAAATGATTCCCAAAATGATTAAAAACATCACAAACTATTCCAAATATAATAAGTAATAAAATAATTATAAATCACTGAAAATTTGGAAAAACGTCTTGATAATCTTCTAAACAATAAATTTCGGAAAGGAATTTCCAGGGTGGAAATAGTACACAAAATATGGAGTATTTATGACTTGGAAAAACCAACTGAAATATTAAGCATGCCTGATCTTATCTTTATAGATGTACTATAATAATATATTTTGAATTGGAGTCAAAATATTTCAATTAGCAAATTTAAATACATAGATCGCCAAAATAAAATCGTCTAATTATATATCAGTTTATCAGTATATATATAAATATCAACATATCACAACTAACGTTGGAACTTTTCAATTATATTTTTAAGCATACAACATGCTTAATGATTTCCAGTCTTCTTAGGGAAATCGACGAAATAGGTAGGTTCAAATTTGCTACATAAACATAATTAAAAAAAAAAATTATTTAGATTTTTTTTTTTAATTTTATAAATGTTTATTTTCAATTAAAAATATGTTGATATGATTTCTATATTTTGTTTTTGTGAATTTATATGGTCTTACAGAACCCTGAGTCTGCATGTTCTTATTACGATATCCGTATTTTGTACCGTTCTCTTTTTACAATACTGTAAATTAAAAAAATATCTTTACTACAACAAAACTTGTTGATAATCCGTACGTACATAATAGTAAGTCTATATAGAAGGTATAATAGAAGATCAACATATATTATATAAAATGAATGGACGAATACAGGCAAACTTTCATTTCTTATTAGGTGGATAACCCATCTTCTTTTTGTGATACCATTTTTATCAAAGTTCCCTGTGACATATGCGATGTAAGCACTCATTAAAATGGTGTTTACTTATTGACAGAAGAATTAAAGCACTATTAAGATGATTTTTCCTTTTATCCATTAGCATGGTTTTGTTACATGTAGTTGTAGTTTGGTAGGAGGGATTTGTTTTACAGTTCTAAACATACAACAAAACAATGTCCACTTGTTTGGGTTTTGAGCTTGTAGTGGATAATCAATTTCTTAGATTTATGATATTTTCACACTTTCGTTCCACTTTGAAACAATTTTATGTAAGTGCAACTTGGAACTTCCATATAGTTTACTGATGCACATGTGTTTGTGAATCTTAAAATTGTTGGTAATTTATTACTTTGTTTTCGGCGCAATTTTCTCTATTGTTTTTAATTTTACACCCGCTTTTCTCTATAAAAAATGTATTGTTACACCACATTATTCTCTTTTCTTTATTGTTGTGAAATATTTTGATTTTAGGTTTTTTCATGAAATTTGTTGTGCATGATTTTTAAAAAGCATTAATAAATACAACGTAAAGTTACGAATGCACCACTCAAATGTAAAACAAACGTTGAGAACAGCTTCCATTCATGTCAGAATTGTATCTCGTTTATATATGTCTACCCATACTAAACAAATAATAAATTAGGGAAGTTTTCACATTTTACATGAAACTAAACGTTACTCTCAATAATGAACGGAACGCTATGATAAGAGGTTAGAGATTTAAAGGGGCACTGGCGACGAGATATATGAAAAACCTAATAAATTATTATGTTTGGCTCAATCCGTAATGCAATACAAACAGTAAAATAATAATTTCTTTTAAGTAACCAATTACGTTTAATTTTATCAAAATAGCAAAAAAACATTGATTATGAATTATTCATTTGCAAATGAATAATGCTACCTCATTGAATCCGTATTCATGTGAATTTTAATTTAACCCCTTAACTTGAGATTGATAACACGTGAATTGTATGTGGAAAGTCATTTAAAGGAAGAAAATGTCAACATTGAAAGTGAAAGAAAGGTAAATCATTTGATTGACTGATTCGATCAACAAATAAACATTCTAATACAGGTAAAAACGATGATAAACATTTATTTTTTATCTGTAATATGAAATTACATAGACCTAAAATAATTCAACCGCTTTTAATAGTTTGGATAAATGTTTTACATTGTTATTAATCAAATATGAGAATTTGATTAGAATCGATGAACATGAATTTGACAGCTTTAACTTCTTATGCATCTATATATTTGTGTTTGTAAAAAGTGTGATTTAAATTTCTTTAAATGAACCTGTATTTTACAGTGTCCCGATGGACGATGTTAGCTTCCTGATAGATAGTTTCGATATTCTTGTTGGTTGTTGTATGTATTCTATATATATAAATGTTAACGCCATTGTTTTTGTGTTACACAAATATAACTGTAACTTACATGTATGATTATCATCATACGTAGTTATCATCTTTAAACTTCAGTGCTTGGAATTACAAAAAAAATGAATACGAGCTTACGACTTGTTATGCACTTGAACGTGGATAATAATTACAAAATTGATTAAAAAACAAATTGATCGATGTAAAATTTTGTCGCATTATGTTTTATGAGAACAACAGCTTTATATCACATGAATTTGCATAACTCATTGTTGTCTTCTTATCATAGTAATGGGCGATAACACAAATAATGAAACTCTTATACTAATAACGATCATATATCTTATATAAAAATCACAACAGATACCATATACACATTTCTTTAACCAAAATCTCACCAATGACGCTCAAACTAACACGTAAACAAAATACCAAACATTAGGAAGTTTAAGAGCTTTGGCTAATCCAAATTCTGACTCTCATTGCGAAATCTAGTTATGGTAGTGTATCCAGAAAGTAGAACATCCTTCTCTTTTGAACAATTGATAGTTTAACAACAGATAATTATGATCAACGAAATGACAATTCATGTCAACACAGAAATGCGTAACACTGACCTGGTGATATTCTTAGAAAATAAATCTCCACTTACCGTAAAATCGGCTGTAAATCAACTCATTATTGAAATAGCCAAATTTATCCGTTGCCCAAATACTGCCAAAGTTATTTGTGAAAAGAGTTCAAGCTCAACATTAGTTTTACAGCAATTTCAATCATTGAGATTTGATGTGATACAAAAAAATGTCATTTGGTCTTTTTTCATCGACCGTCCCCGAATAATTGATTGCATAGCTTAACTGCTATAGCCTACCAATATATGATATGCATTCGTTATAACACACTTGGACTTCTGAGCCAAACATACAAAATAAATGACTCTTGTTATTAGGTTTTAATGCTTGTGAAGTAATGTATTATATTTTCAATACTGTTATACAAAATGTTTTGTGCAATTCAGGCAGAAACTCTGATAAAACTACAACTGTGATGTATAATACAGAAACACTACCTGTACCTAGAGCACCCAAACAACCAATCGATGGACTTCAAATATCGACCCCTGTAACCAAACAACCGGCAATATCTTCAGATAGGGAACAGCTTTCACAGGAAATTGTCATTGGGGTTCCTTTCATAACATCAGAACATCAACCTGTACAGCCTTTATATCATGGAAACCCCGCTGGACAGTATATGTTTCATTCTCCTTTTCGGTACATGTATTACACTGACCTGAATACCGGCCATCAAATTATCGTTGAGCAACCTTTTCAACCAGGCATGGCTATGTTACATCAACAACAACCAAACACTGCCGATGTTACTGAAATCACATTAGAAACAGAACAGGAAGCGCCATCTACCTCAGTTAATATTACAAATGATACTGAAATTAAAACAGCCGCAGACAGCGAAACATCGCAGTCTTCAAAAACAACTTCAGCTGTTAAGTCGCAAGGCGCAAATATAGATCTATCTTCAAATGATTCCAAGATTGTAGCACAGAAACAAGCAACTATCACAGGACAACATAAGCGTATAACAGCTAAAGAATCGAATAAGAAAGAGATTCCAGGTCCGAAAAAAAAACCTGTAACTAAAAGGTGACAAAACATGTCTCCAATATGTTGTAGACAAATATAGTGAAACTGAGTTTATTTATAGTTATTGAATTGATTTGTTTCAGTCATCTATCAAATACAGATATGAGTGTGTCTTGTTATCCTATGTTTGGTGAGCAAAAATATTACTGTCTTCAGAAAACTGTATAATGAGAATGTGGATAACAAAAAACCTTCCATAACAAACCATTTAACTTAAAATAAAAACAGTATTTCAAAATACACATGCTGAGTCTTAAAGTTTCATATAGTACGTAGTTACCTAAATGTTACTTTTTATATAGAAGGTCGCAAACTTTACCAATATTTGTCTATAAAGATCGGATGCAAATGTAGGACTTTTGGGGTATGTGTACGCAGTTCACCCTCATTAATTTATTTGTACATCTATTCTGTCTATACTTCTTTATCAGACTGGAACGCAGGTTTTTGTGATGCAATTTAAATTTTTAAAAAATTAACATTTAGATTCGTGGCTTCCGTTTGAATAGCAACTATCCTTGGAAGTTTTGATAGGGACCACAAGATGAGGAAACTTTCCGATTTGATTTTCCTCTGAGTTCAGTATTTTTGTGATTTTACTTTTTACACATAGTGAAGTTAACATTTTAATCATCTTTACTCGACCATCTGGTATTACAGAACGATACATCGTATGTCCAGGTAGAGCCATTGTTTCAGTTTTACCCCCCAAAAAAGTAAAACCACAAAAATACTCCGAAGAAAATTCAAAACGGAAAGTCCCTAATCAAATGGTAAAATCAAATGATAAAACACATCAAAGGAATCGACAGCAACTGTCATATTTCCGACTTGGTGGATGAACCTGGTTTTATAGCGCTTAACCACTCACTTATATGTCAGTCGCATTAAATTATATCACATTTATAACGATGACTGAACAAAACAGTCACTATATGTAAAATAGTCAAAATAGGGGTACAGCAGACATCACTCTGTTACAATTTTAAAACAAACAAATATTTAACAAAAAAGTCAAAACTTTTGTTAGAACTCATATCAGAAAAAGACCAAGATTTAAAATCCTCCAGAAGTTCTTTAGAAAGAAAAAAAAAGTAAAAACACAAAAATACTGAAACCTTAGCAAATGTATTTTTCATACGTATATCATTCATTCATAATGATTGTAACAATTTTAAATGGAAATGTATCTTTAATTATTTTGCAATCGCATCAAAATATTATTTAAAAGATATGATAACTTCCAGGTATTTTGAACTATTAGTAAAAATAGATATTATCATACTGTTTGTTCATCTTTCATCTTTAGAAAGCATTTGATGAATTGAACATTTTTTGCTAAGAACCCATCAAGGTAATCAGGCTTATATTATGATATATGATACATCAGACGAGTGTTTCGTCAATCGAAAACTGATCAATAGCATTCATAAAACATACATTCATGTTTAACTAAGTTTAATTTTATGTGTCATAAAGCGGAATAGAATATTGTCATTCTAGTATCTTTTGGTTGGTCATTTTAAGACTACAACGCGGAAGTGATGTGAAGATAACGAACTATTGTCATTTAAACGCATTAGTAATTGGGTGCATTGTCCCTTTATGAAACATATTTGGCACATTTAACATGTATAATACTACTGATAGTTTGCATTGATGCGAAAATTGTTTAGTACAGTCTATCTTGTATATGAAGGTTACAATCGGACCATAGAAAATTGCTTTAAACGAGGATGACTTTGGAATAGTGGCACAATATCTATATGAACTGTTCTCTGAAATTCAGTTTTCGTTACCTGCCATTTTACAAAACAAAAAGCGATGAGTATAGTTACTATACGTGTAGATGTTAGCATGAACATACGGCTACTTTATTTGTAAACTCTCCGTTTTGTTTAATCCTATAAATAGTGAATATCTTGATGTTTTGTAATACGAGCGCGTAATGGGAAGAATTACGTGTGATGATGATGTCATCACTTTATTACTTCATAACTTTTAAACTTCCCGTATTAAGATAGATAAATGAATAGTTGCTAACACAAATTGAAATAAAACATCAAAAGAATTAGGTCTCTTCAATACAGTGTGAGTGGAACATTTCAATTGATATTAATTTCAATTTCAGACCTTGAAGTAGCGAAATACTTCCTAGATTTAGATATCTTGTGTATACATAAAAACTACCCACAAGACGGTGTTTAAATATCACACCTTGTTCGCTATGCCCGTGTCTGTTGTGTCGTTTTTGATTTTATTGAACGTAATCTATGTAATACCGGTAAAGTATTTTAAGTTACTACAACATACTTTTAACCTTTACTAAATTCTTTCAGAAATATGAAGATTTGGTTTTGAGTTGTAAACACTTTTATTTTAAACGGGATAGCACATCCTTTTTCCCGTAGATATTGTTTACCGTTCCGGGAAATAAAAAAAACCGATTGTGTTAAAATTATAGATCCTTTAAATAAACTTATGTTAAAATGTTACCAACTCAACACTGTAATCACTTTAATCCATGAATACTGTTTAAATTTGTATTATTATTATTTATTTGTTATCAGTGAATTAAAAGAAAACCAAATATTATTGTTATTTACACATGCACTTTACTGGATCTACAATCTGTCGATACCTGTTTCTTGGCATTGAACAAGATCATGTGTTTGGAATATATGTTTATGAAATCGTTAAACTGAATCCATTGGATGTTAAATGCATGATTCTTTTTATTGGTTTTAATTGGCTTTCAACAAGATGTCAGATTACTTAGAATTCAAAAATCATCCAATTACGTATTCGGGTGAAGACGAAATATGGCGACTGGAACTAAAATTTTAAATCAACATAAATGTGTAGATGTTCTTTTGTTGTTGCTAATCTGCAAATGTGTGTATCGAGATACAAAATTGAAAAACAGTGTAAGAGGTATCCATTCAAAAATACAAAAAAAAATACAAAAGGAACAATATAAAAAAGAAGATGTGGTATGATTGCCAATGCGACAACTATCCACAAAATACCAAAATGACCCAAACATTAACAACTATAGGTCACCGTACGGCCTTCAACAATGAGCATTGTCCATACCGCATAGTCATCTATAAAAGGCCCCGATAAGACAATGTAAAACGCTTTTATTGTGTTTTATTATCAACACAGAGAAAGAAAACTCACATGCACATTGCCATTCAGTCAAATATTCAAACATTAGTTGTAGCATAACATTACCGAATTTATTTAGTAATCATGATGAAAACTGAGAACAGTGTAACTACCTAATCCGACACACTTTTGGACCAGAAACTTGCAGGTTATCGCAATACACATGTTTTGTCTGCAAGGATAGACATAGTTTTGGAACATGGAAATGTGTCGGGTAAAGCATGCATTCAGGATGATGGAATACGCATGTTTCGGATTAGGCAGGTTACACTATAACATGAATCTCACGGATTGAACCCTTGTACTCTAGAAGATGTAAGTATAATCAATCTTCACTTAAATCAAGCTGCAATATTGAAATTTTTCAAGATTGAAATTGTCATAATTTGTTTGTATTTGTATAACCCCTTTTAAGTGGTCCTTAATGTTTTAAGCAGTTGTTCCTTCAAGTTTCTCTACGAGTCCGCCAATATTTCAACGCAAAAGCTCTTTTTATTTCGTTTGATTAATTTTAGCATCCTATCATATTTGTCTCAGAGCTACCATGGTTAAAATATGCTGCTGTGTTTATCACATGAGTTTAATCAATAAATATCGACTCGATAAGTTCTTATCTGCACATGCAACTACTGTACCCGTAAACAGCAAAACAGATGTTTTTATCCTCATTGTTTTCAACACTTTAAATAACCAAGTTTTTAAAAGTCAGTGATTGACACCTTGTAATGGGTCCTCGACAACTCTTAACTGCAGCAAGATGGCAGATTATCAGCATGAGAGAAGCAGGGTTGTCGCAGTAACAACTGCACGTATTGTTGGTCATCACAATTCCTCTTTATTCGTTTTGAGAATGAAAATCAGGTAATAAACGATGTCAAAGACCTTCCGAGATAATGACGACCCCCTATACCATTTGCTAGGGAAAATCAAGCACAATTTAGATTGGTTAGAAGGAAACTCATTGCATACAATACAATCATAGAAAGAGAGTGGTTGGTATACAGGAGCTTTTTAACAAGAACTGTTCGACATCGACTCATCGCTACTGGTTATCGTGCGATAATACCATTTCTGAGACCTTTGCTTTCGAACAGACACACAGTTTTCCGTATCCAATGTAGTGCACAGCTCGCCAAAGTTGAAAATTAGCATCGTGGAGGAAGATCCATTGTTCTAAAAGAATTCGTTTCATCTTCCTTGGACCGATCGTAGCCCGTATTTGAACCATATCGAGCATATATTGGACACTATTGGGCGGAAAGTGCGCGAAAGGACACCCCAGTTCAAACACATCATGAAATAAACAATGCCCTTCATCAGAAATGGTTTCTGCTACCTTAGCAACAAATTAGTCGATTTGTGGCAGGAATCAGAAGACGTTGTGATGCGGTTATCCGTTTGAATGGATGTTGCGCACAAAGTACTGATTCTTTGGTGTATAACGATCACCTATGATGTGAACAGTAATCTGAAGATTAATTTTGAAATGTCTGACATTGTGAAGTTCGACTACAGTAAAAGTTGTAAAATGCATTTGTTTGCATAAAAAACGCTTCATTTTGTTATTAAAAATGTGGTTATGTTCCGGACCATATGAGTATTTGGACAATACGCGTATGGTCATGACCATATAGGTATATACTCATATGGTCCGACCATACGGGTAATTAACACTCTGTTACAGTTTACTTTTAACACTTCTAAACTCTTCATATGGTATGACCGTTCATTAAAAAGACGCTATTATTTGAGTAGTTCTTTTTTTCTATTGTAATAAAAATATTAGCTAAACAAAAATAAATGCCATAAAGTACACGTAATTACATAGTTTACGACATAATTTGCTGTTCATGATTACTACAAAAGACATATTTTTTAAAGTTTATTCACATAAAGTACATGTAATTATATAGTTGACGACATTATTTTGCTGAACATGATTACTACAAATGCCATAATTTTCCAGTTTATATAAAGTGCATAGATTTCACATTGACTCTCAGTTAAAAAATTCTTTAAAATTTTCATCCATTGTCATTGAATTACCAGGTGTACATTCATTGACTCGTATTATCAGATATTGACTCAGTGACACTTTTCCATGATAAGATAATGGATTTTTAAATAAAAATAAAAATATTTTGTACGATTTCCAAAGAGACAACTCTCAACAAGAGATCAAATGACTTAGACATTAATAACTAAAGGTCACAATATGGCCTTCAACAATACGAAAAGGCCATTCACAGCTTCATCTTGAACAGAAAACATCAACAATATTTTAACGTCAACCTACAGTCTTTGTTCAATCTTTATGACATTTGATTGATTTTTTAAACGTTTCCCGAAATTGTTTGCTCATTCCGCAGTAAATGAAAAAGTTAACTGGAAAACTTAAAAGAAGAAAGAAATTAATTAACAAACTAATTACAGCATATTCCCTTTTACTCAAAATTGAAATATGTTCGAATGTATTTTGAATAATAACTAGTATCATGAATATGAATAACGGTAATTCAGCCACAAGAAATATTCCTACAACGATAACAAGCATTATGTTTGTTCTTGCACCAGTATTTGACTCATTGTTTCTGTGTTGTGATGTCATTTGTCTTCTTCTGTTATTAGACTTTTGAATTTTTATTATAAGTAGAATATTCAATACAAGTAAAACAACACATGGAGTTATCTGGACGAATATAGCCCGAAACCAAATATATACGTTAAAATAAATGTCTTGATATTCCAACAACCATTGGTTTATAGCTACGCTACACGTTTTGATAGTAGTGTTCGGGTGAATATTAGAAGGAGCATCTACCTCAGTAATGTCTCTTTCTATAAAACGTGTCAAATGGCTAATAACAGCCACGATAAAGATTATGACTATACAAAGAACTATTTTACGCATCGTATTCTTTTCTCCGACTTGAGTAGGTAAAGGTCTACACACATGTATATATCTTTGAATAGCCAGTGTCGTTGTCAGCCAAATAGAAATTGTATGGAAAATTGTTGGAAAATATCGTCCAAAATAAAAGTAAACAACACACCAGTTTATCGGTATCTTTTCCACGTAATTTCCGAAGGAGTAAAAATAAATGTACAATGGCAAAGGACACAATCCGGTGCACATATCCGAAATAGCCATTCCAGCGAAGAGTAAATTTGTTGGCGAGCGCATGTTTTTCTGCAAAAGAACCGCACACGCAAATGAATTTGTAAAAACAGTCAAACAAATAACTATTGGTGATAAATATCCATATACAGGTACGGCGAAGTCAAGTGGTTCTAAGTTTCTAAGATCCAATAGTTATCAAAATTACCAGGATTATAATTTTATACGCCAGACGCGCGTTTCGTCTACATAAGACTCATCAGTGACGCTCAGATCAAAATAGTTAAAAAGCCAAATAAATACAAAGTTGAAGAGCATTGAGGATCCAAAATTCCAAAAAGTTGTGCCGAATACGGCTAAGGTAATCTACTCCTGGGGTAAGAAAATCCTTTGTTTTCGAAAAATTTCGAAAAATTCAAAGATTAGTAAACAGAAAATTTACAAAAAATGACCATATAATTGATATTCATAGTCTCCTATTTACCAGGTCACTTGTTATATTTTCCACCATCATTGCAATATCAAATTTGAATGGATTTACACAGTTTCATTATCAAATATATTAATTATTTCCAGATTAAATCTGATGAGTAAACACCAAATGCTGAAAAGTGATTTCACTTTGATACTCATCATATTATATTAGGATATCTGTTAATTATTTATACTTCAATATTAAACAAATCTGAATTACAAATCAAATATTGTCAGTTTTATACTAATGATGGTTAGTCCCATGAGATTAATTTATATCGACCAGAAATGTGTACATTTTTAAATTATGTTTTTTTTACATTATATTTCTCTCTTTTATTAAAGTGTTATTAAAGTGAGAGGGTTAGCGCTATAGAACCAGGTTTAATCCACCATTTTCTACATTTGAAAATTCCTGTACCAAGTCAAGAATATGGCAGTTCTTGTCCATTCGTTTTTGATGCGTTTTGTTATTTGATTTTGCCATGTGATTATGGACTTTCCTGATTTATTTTCCTCTGAGTTCAGTATTTTTGTGATTTTACTTTTTATTTTTTTCGTAATATCATAATCATGTCAGTAAAGACACGTCATTGTTACATTTGGTTGATACACTCAACAGTACCAACCATTATCTGGTTGCTTTTTTTTCGTTAAATAATCGAGTGTTCTCTAAATATACTATCAACATTTACCCAAGAGAACTTACAGTAAAACTAACAGTAGTTAAACAATCTATTTTTTTCGCGACAAGTCGAAAACATTTTTTTTCTTTCAATTTTAGCATTACATATAGGGGCAGCTGAGGGTGAAACAAACAATTTTTTTTCTTCTCAGAATCAAAAACCAAATTATTTTTCTTCTCCAAAAACTGGAAACAAACTTTTTTTCTCAAAAAAAAACCATAGCCCCCCCCCCCGAAAAACAAATGGTTGCTGCCTAATATATGCCCCCCCCCCAATATATGTAACATCAGACGAGTGTTTCGTCACTCTTAACCTCATCAATAGCACTCATAAAACATACATGCATGTTTAATTACTAAGTTTAATTTTATATTTAATAAAATAGAATATAAATGTTGTCATGATTCTACTACTTTTTTATTGGTCAAAATTGCCTTTGAAGAAAACAACGCGGAAGTGATGTGAAGATAACGAACTATTGTCAATTAAACGCATTATTAATTAGGATAATTGTCCCTTTATAAGACATATTTGGCACATATATAGTACTACTGATAGTTTTAATTGATACCAAAATTGATTAAAATTAAAACAGTAGGTCACAATCTGACCGGTTTAGGACCAGTAAAAACCAGTTTTCGTCACCTGTCATTTTACGCAATATTACAACTAACCGATGTTTAGAAACTACGAACAGTTGTTATCGTTATTTATTAACCGACTAAGTACATTATTGCCAAACATGACTGTTTATTAAAAATTACATATTTTTTGTAATGGCCCTGTTTTTCTGTAATGGCCCTGTTTTGTCTGTAATGGCCCTGTTTTTTCTGTAATGACCCTGTTTTTTCTGTAATGGCCCTGTTTTTTCAGTAATGGCCCTGTACTCCTGCCCAGTTTCAACTAAATATCTTGGATATTTGGTATATTAAAAGCTTTATCATGGTGAAGTACAAATATTTTTTTTCAAACTAAACTGTCATTAAAAGAGTAAGATAGTACATCAAGTAGGAAGCAACACATACACTTTTGTTCTGTGTGTTAATAAATGTATTAAGAAATGGGTGTTTTTATAATGGCCCTGTTATATGTCCTTGACCTCAAGCCATTACAGACTTCTTGGACCATTATTACAGACCTTGGACATATAACAGGGCCATTAAAAAAACACCCATTCATTAATACTATATTTGTGCATTTTTCCTCTGATCTTTTTTATGATAATTTTTCATATCACGCTACTCGCTTAAGAAGGAAAATTAGCGCTAGAATCTAAGGAGACACGTGGCGTTGCTAATGAAATTGACATGAAATTGACAACAGTGAAATAGGCAAACGAGCTTTTTTCATACGGGTATCTTATGAAAAATAAACAAAACGTAGATTTTTTTCAAATAGAGTAAAACTATTTTCCTGCTGATATTTATAGATAATCGTTCATCATCTCAACGAGATTACCGGATCAAGCGAGAAATGCAATCGAGTTGAGATGACCAATGATGATCAGTTTATCGCCATTTTACCTATTTCACTGTTGTCAATTTCGAGTAGCGTGATATGAAAAAATATCATAAAAAAAGATCAGAGGAAAAATTGTGTCCACTACTCCTTCGCAACCGATATTTCCAATGAATAAGGGGAAATAACTCTCATATGGAGTGTTCATATCGCTTCGGTCAAAATACAACAAATCATGCGAAAGATATAACGAGCAATTTTACAAAATAAATGTGTTGTTATCTTTTACGGTTGCGAAGGAGTAGTGGACACAAGGAAAACGGTGTTTGGGGAGATACCTCCTACAAAGAAAAGTATTTGGTTATGCAGGGGGTAAATTTCAAAGGCGCATAAACTGTTCGATATCATATACCAAATATCTAAGCGACATTTTGCGAAACAAATAATTATAGCAAGAACAAAATTAGGCGGAAAAAAAAAAAGAAAAAAAAGAATCAGAAGAAACACATCAGGTCTTTCCACAGAAAAATGGAAAGACCTAATACAGTAGCTCCAATACAGTGTAAGTAATAAGTTTAATTGACATATATTTAAAATTAAAGCTTCAAGGAGGCTTTCCAAATAAAGGACCGAATGACGATTTGTATGATTTTTTATTTAATTTTTTTTACATTTATTTAGACAAAATATGAATTGATATCAAACACCAATCCAACATCATCACCATCATCGTCGTTATACATTTGAACAATTATTGAATCAGAATTGATATTTTAAGGTAACAAATTGAGGTATGGATCGACTTGATTGTAATTTAAATGTACTTACATGAAAAAATAATTTTATGGACGCCATCACAAGTTGGATCACCGTTTTGGAATATCTGTTTCACTGAGCAGATATGTTCCAGTTGTCATAACCCTAAATTAATACTATCCCCTTTTCCTTTAATGCGACCTAAACAAATAAGACTGATCATCGAATATATACTAACATGAGCAACATGTCGATCAGAATCTGCTTAACCTAGTACCTCGGATTTTTTTGTTTGATATGTCGTGATTGTGAAACTGTTGTTTGTTCTTATGTCATTTTACGCTCTTACCAATGTTGTTGGCAGCATGTGTTTGGCCTGTGAGTTTAAATGTCTTATTGGTATCTTCGAATCCCGTCTATCGTTTGCATTAATATACGAAATGCTACCTTAATGAACATTTTGACTAATATTGTCGTTTCTTTCTTTTACTTATTTTTATTTGATATAAATATATTAAAAGTTATATAACATACTTAAGACAACAGCCTTTTTATGTATGATCTGGATTTTTCCCATTTTAACTCTACGCTATCTATCAAATATTTTTATGCCCCACCTACGATAGTAGAGGGGCATTATGTTTTCTGGTCTGTGCGTCCGTTCGTCCATTCGTCCGTTCGTCCGTTCGTTCGTTCGTTCGTCCGTCCGTCCGTCTGTCCCGCTTCAGGTTAAAGTTTTTGGTCAAGGTAGTTTTTGATGAAGTTGAAGTCCAATCGACTTCAAACTTGGTACACAAGAACCCATCAAAGTTACCAGGCCTAATATATGATACATCAGACGAGTGTTTCGTCACTCTTAACCTCATCAACAGCACTCATAAAACATACATTCGTGTTTAATTTCTAAGTTTAATTTCATATGTTATAAAATAAAATATAAATGTTGTCATGATTCTAGTATTTTTCATTGGTCAAACTCGCCTTTGAAGAATACAACGCGGAAGTTATGTGAAGATAACGAACTATTGTCAATTAAACGCATTATTAATTGGGATAATTGTCCCTTTATAAGATATATTTGGCACATATATAGTACTACTGATGGTTTAAATTGATACCAAAATTGTTTAATACAGTCAAAATTGAATACGAAGGTTACAATCTGACCGGTTTAGGACCAGTAAAAACCAGTTTTCGTTGTCATTTTACTCAATATTAAAACTAAGCGATGTTTAAAAACTACGAGCAATTGTTATCGTGACGTCACTGATGAGTCTTATGTAGACGAAACGCGTGTCTGGCGTACTAAATTATAATCCTGGTACCTTTGATAACTATTTACACCACTGGGTCGATGCCACTGCTGGTGGACGTTTCGTCCCCGAGGGTATCACCAGCCCAGTAGTCAGCACTTCGGTGTTGACATGAATATCATTTATGTGATCATTTTTAAAAATTTCCTGAATATAAAACTTTGAATTTTCGAAAAACTAAGGATTTTCTTATCCCAGGAATAGATTACCTTAGCCGTATTTGGCACAACTTTTTGGAATTTTGGATCCCCAATGCTCTTCAACTTCGTACTTGTTTGGCTTTATAAATATTTTGATTTGAGCGTCACTGATGAGTCTTATGTAGACGAAACGCGCGTTTGGCGTTCTTAATTATAATCCTTTGAGCTGTGAGTTTGAATGTCTTATTGGTATCTTCGAACTCCGTCTATCTTTTGCATTAATATACGAAATGCTACCTTAATGGACATTTTGACTTATATTGTCGTTTCTTTCTTTTACTTATTTTTATTTGATATAAATATATTAAAAGTTATATAACATACTTTAGACAACAGCCTTTTTATGTATGATCTGGATTTTCCCCATTTTAACTCTACGCTATCGATCAAATATGTGTATGCCCCACCTACGATAGTAGAGGGGCATTATGTTTTCTGGTCTGTGCGTCCGTTCGTCCGTTCGTTCGTTCGTCCGTCCGTCCGTCCGTCCCGCTTCAGGTTAAAGTTTTTGGTCAAGGTAGTTTTTGATGAAGTTGAAGTCCAATCGACTTCAAACTTGGTACACATGTTCCCAATGATATGATCTTTCTAATTGTAATGCCAAATTAGAGATTTTACCCCAATTTCACGGTCAACTGAACATAGAAAATGATAGTGCGAGTGAGGCATTCGTGTACTGAGGACACATTCTTGTTTTTACCAAACTTAACACAAAAAGGTATTGGAAAAATCTGGATTTAGAATAAACATTTTTTCGTCATCTGCTTGACCACAATATTGTTTTCATCAAATTAATTGGGAATACGAATATTTTTTAAAAGCAAATCATACCCCCTCCCTAGAAGTTAACTGATCGTTCGCTAAACGCTTTAAAGGTTTATAAACACTCAACATATACAACATCTGAACACTCAAGTCAGATTTTAAATAATATTACATGTCGTATCTTAATACAACAATGCGGAAGTGATATACAGATAACACTTTAATTCATATTACCTATGAAAAATCATTTACTAATTTTTATCGGCTACTAATATATTCATTGTTTAAATGATCCATGTCAGAAACATTAATACCTAGGTGGCTTATTTACATACATGTATATATATTACTTACTACAGTGGGGATTAAAATTGTATAGAAGGACCTTTTTGTGAAACTGATGCTGGTCTGCAGTGCAGGAACTGAAGATATACAATTTGAAAACCACGCAAAACGTAAAAGCTTACAGCAATGTTGTACATCCTCATTATGATTGGTAAATTGGATTATCAGTTTTCAAATACAACTATTTCCGACATATGGATGAGGATTTTTTGCAAGATTTATTTTTGTTATTTGTCAGTTGCAAAATCAGACTGCTCATTGTTATATATCCCCCCCGCCTAAAAGAATGTCTAAGCTGCCTGATTGACATAGGCGGATCCAGTGAGCAGGGGATCCCTTTTTGTGAAAAAAAATTTGTTGATTATATAGAGAACTGTTTTATTTACTGTATGTTGTCATCTACAACATTTTTTGGCTAGAAGTCAACTAATTAATCAGATAAGAGATGGTCTATTGTCTTTAGTCTTTTGTAATAATGTGTATTTCCATACATCGATAAATTTATAAAAACAATATTTGCATATCAAGGTACCACATTCTGGAAAATTTATCACAAAGGTATGTCGAAATTTGTTTTCGTTTGATTTTTTGATTTTTTTTCTCTTTTTGAAGTAATTTTAAGGCAGACTTTTTTTTATCATTATAGCATATTATATATCTTGACTTGACGAGCGAGTAAAGCAGTACAAATTAAAAAAAAGTCTCGTCAAATTACAGATGGGATATAACGTATTGTATTTGAGCATGGTGCATGTCATGACAAGAGAAAGAAGAATGTATCTGAATTGTTAACGTCAAATGTGTAGGTTTAGCATAAGAACGTACTATATTAGGATGTGGTCCTTTATTTCTGCATTCTCAAAATTTTTAGATCATTTTTTCAGTTCCATGTATTATGTCACCTTATTTTTCCATATTATCTATTATTTATGATCATTATTTCTCTATCTGTTTTTTTTTTTTTTTAATTTTAGGCCAATGTTTCTGTACTATTGGCCCATTATTTTCTAACCTTCAAACCCTATCTATACCACATATTTATCTAATCCCAAAAAAAATTAATTTACACATGTTTGAAACATTTTGCGAAATTCGTCTATAAACAATAACGTTACCCAATTGTTACAGAATAACATGATTTTTAGAGAGAAAACGACCCAACAACTCATTAACAAAAAGATACCCTGCGATGCAATCTTTGACAAGTGTATCCAAAATGATCTGCAAAAAATGTGCATGTCAATTGCAGAAGAGAGTCGAAAACACAAACATAGGAAGAAGTATAGAAAAAAATGCTAATATGGTCCCGTATAGATTTGCTACATATCCCTTCCTTGTTATTTATTTTTTCAAATTTGCCTCTTTAATAACTTTCTGCTATAACTTAAAAATTACCATTATACTGACATCTGAAGAGCCTTTATTAAAGGGAAATCAGTATGCTGGAAGTTTTCAGTAAACATATAAATTAGTCAGAAAAACCTAAATGAAATGGAAATGTAGCAAGTTTTGGTTCTGTAGATAACATCAACATTTGATTTTTTTCTTCTCAGAAGTTCTCTTTTATAAATTATGAACTTCTCTTTCTTTTCAGTGCTATCATGGCCGAAATTGTCGCGATAGTTTTGAAAGGTTTAAGCCTGCTTGTACAATCTGGAGGATACTGCATGAAGTGCTATGAAAGTAATATTTTATTTATGTATACAAGGGGGTGGATTAGACAATTCTCCACTAGAGACCAAATGAAGTAGGTGTTAGCATAGGTCATCGTATCTCGGCCTTTAACAATAAGAAAACACATGCGATGCAAGCTATATACATGTAAAGGCCCCGAAATGACAACGTTACGAAAAAATCAACCAAGAAAACTAACGGCGTGATTGATGTCCGCAACAATAAACGAAAAAAATACGATAAACAGCAATAATCGACAACCACTGAATTATAGGTTCCTAGCTTTGGACACAGATGTGACGGGTTTAACGGTGTTTGTAGGCGCCCAGCCCTCTCCGCTAACCTGGGACACTAGGGTGTATCTCATCAGATCGATACAAAGCAAAAACAACTACTAGTATGCTTACCAAATTTTCATACTGGCATCTTCGTTGTTATAAACATGGCATTTGAACCAATAAAGATGAGGAATATGGAAGAACTCTCTTTATCTATAGATACAGTGAAACCTCTTTAATCCGAACCTCTTCTGGACTTACGATTTTGTTCGGTTTTGTCCGATGTTTGCATTTATCAGGTTCACAACGCTTATGGTTTGATATGACGGTACTTACGAACATACACATGTATTTGGTTTATACAGGTTTTCGGTTTAGTCAGGTTTCACTGAATATTTATTTTATTCAAGGCAAGTTTTATGGACGAAACTTAGTGTTGAATGACACTCTAGAACTTCTGTAAGGGGGACTTTCCTGGAAACTTCCTTCTATAAATAGCAATAGGGGAAACTTTATAAATGCAGTTATACATACAACTTTTGATTGTATATGGATAAACATGCTTTCATGTCAGAACAAATCTCAATTCTATTTCAGACAAATATTGTTCACGGTGGTGTTGCTGTTGTCGTAAAGAGAAAGTTGGCCCCAGCGACAACGATAATGGTACAACCGATCCTAACAATGGTGAGAAATCCAACAAGTCCACGAAAGAAGAACAAGTCACGACTAAAGAACAAGCCACCACTAAAGAACAAGCCATGACTAAAGAAAAAGCCACGACTAAAGAACAAGCCACGACTAAAGCACAAGCCACGACTAAAGAACAAGCCACGACTAAAGAACAAGCCACCACTAAAGAACAAGCCATGACTAAAGAAAAAGCCACGACTAAAGCACAAGCCACGACTAAAGAACAAGCCACGACTAAAGAACAAACCACGACTAATGATAAAGCCACTACTAACGATGGTGAATTACATCCTGACAAATAACAGGTATAAAGAGACTGGTATCAAGAGTAGACAAAAAACACGACACAACTGTCTTCTTCATAATGAGTTTCAACATGCAACTTTCATGATTCATTAAATTCAGATATCATGCCATTTCCAGAAACCATATCACTACATGTACAAATGTGTGTCGTTTTTAAATTCTTTACAAATGTACATTGTATATATATATAGTAATAAAAAATTAAAATCTAGAATTTAGTTTTTTAAGTTTTAATTATTTATTGATTGATTGATTGCTGGTTGTTCAACGTCCAGTGGCAAATATTTCTTGCATGTTCTGAACAAGAAAAAAAACCAATCGGAAATAATACAATACCATCTGCGTCCCCATTTTTAACAACGCGTAATGTTTGATTCGGTTTATAAAGTACAGAGATATGCTAATATGTTTGCTCTTCTTTCCAAGTGATACTAAAAAAAATACATTTCTTTTATGGTAATATTCTTTACAAAGCACAAAAATGGCAGAATTCACCTCAAAAGCTTACAAAACCTTTAAACAGACTTATTAAGAAGGGATATAGTTACGATACTGTTGTCAGGTCATTATAGATTGCATTTTTTGGCTTTAATATTGATTCACTTATAGGGTCTTTGCATCGGAACTAAACACATGACACGGTTTATGTTCTTCTCATATATTTTATGATAGTATGATACTAAACCCCTAACAGGAGGGATTGTGCCTGATATTCATATGATGGAGACACAATCTTCCAATCAGTTTAATTGAGGTCTGGAGCTGGCATGTCAGTTAACTGCTAGTAGTCTGTTGTTATTTATGTATTACTGTCATTTTATATTTATTTTTTTGTTACTTCTTCTCACATCGGACTCCGACTGAATTTTAATGTGCGTATTGTTATGCGTTTACTTTTCTTCATGTGCTTGAGGTCAAATGATAGGGGGAGGGTTGAGATCTCATAAACATGTTTAACTCCGCCGCAATTTTGCGCCTGTTCCAAGTCAGGAGCCTCTGGCCTTTGTTAGTGTTGTATGATTTTTAATTTTCGTTTCTTGTGTATAGTTTAGTATGACGTCCATTATCACTGTACTAGTATACATATTTTTAAGGGGCCAGCTGAAGACCGCATCCGGGTGCGGGAGTTTCTCGCTGCATTGAAGACCCATTGGTGGCCTTCGGCTGTTGTCTGCTCTATGGTCGGGTTATTGTCGCTTTGACACATTCCCCATTTCCTTTCCCAATGTTATTTGATACTTTTATTTATGCTTCTTAATAACAATATGTCAAGTTACACCATCATTCTGAAATTTTTTTAAACTTATTTGCTCAAGCGGATGAAACCTCGATCAAGAAATGGATTTTTTTCGTGTAGTACAGAGTGTGTTCCTGGATGATTATGACACCCAGAACATTTAATGAAAAGTCTCGGGGGGAGGGGGGCTGATGGGGGCTCTTCCCACTTCCTATGTAATGAGTGGTAGGGATGAGCCGCTGGAATAGGTCACTTTTTCATGCTTCATGATATATGAAAAGGGTGAGAAATTCAGATTAAGTATATCAATAGGTTGATATTATCACTTGCTGGATTATATCATAAGTATCTGAAACTAATCAAATGTCCGTCGTTTTTTTTATGCGATTAATCCACAGTCGTAAATGCATCAGCTATTTGTTAAACCAATTACACTCGGTTAGTTATAGATCCAATAAATCCGATCATTTTGACATTTGCACCTAATTAACATTCAAAGGTTTGTATACATGAAACAGGATAACAATTATTTTAAGAAATTCCAGATTAAAGTGTCAGCGTCCTTCAAGAGGGGACGGCAAATGTAACTTTTTATCAGTTTTTAATTATTGTTAAACTCAGTAAAAGTGACACTCTCTAGAGTGTTACTACATTTATCTGACAAAACATATCTTATTGTCTTTTGAAATTGAAATATCTTCATAGTTAAAGATATAAAAGGTGCAAATAGAGGAAAGTGTTTAAGATGTGACGAATTTATTGGAAAAGCAAGGTGTGATTATTGCGACTGCGTTGCTTCTAAACAAGAACGTGATAATGAGCGCTGCGGGACCTCAGTTTTTTTTTATATACTAATGTACCAGAAGATGAAAAATATCCAAATATATCAATAGGTCTGATTTTTGTTAATTAATATATGACAAGGTATATATTTTTGACAAAAAAAATATATGACATGGGTGGGGTACTTGATGTCTCAGCTACTCACCCCTACCAAAAAAGTTTGAAGTGCCCCCTCCCCCCCCCCCCCCGAGATTCCAGTATATATATTTATGTTCATATTATACAGTAAATTACAAAAATAACTGAATTGATAGAAAACAAACGAATAACAGAATTTTGGAGAAAAGAGGAGTGGTATTACACATGTTACAAGCATTGCCATGTCCCCAAGTGCCTGTGGATAGACAGGCAACAGTCCACAAACATGACAAAATACTACACAGAAAGGAAAATACTAATTAAGCAACATGAAACCCATCGAAAAAGATTGTGCACCAAGTGCTCCGGAAGTGCAAGACTTGAAGTTCCCCTGCTCCACTACTCACAACCGCCAAGTCAGCCCCCCCCCCCCCCCCCCCCCCCCCCCCCCCCCCCCCCCTTTCGCCACTTTGCCTTCCTCCAGTTGTGACTTAATTGCAAATAGATGAATAAAATCTGTTATATTTCAAATAGAATGTTAAATTACAACGATAACAGTAAAGAAAAACAAGAAAGAGTTATTCCTCTTAACACACTAAATATTTACACGAGGTTAAAGTTATATTTCACATCTATTATTCTATACAGAATATGCAGAATGATAAATGTGCATATTTTAAATACATATTTGGATAATCAGACTAAATTTTGGACTGAACATATACAGTGTCGATTTACAGGGTTTTGAAGATACCTTTGTCACTTTTTGGTTTAATTTTATGACCTATTTTTTCATTAATATAGATCAGCGCTAACTTGAGGAATATGTAATAGATTTGATACTGAAATTGTCAAATGTATTAGAAACGAAGAAGTGATGGATCCAGAACTTTTCCTAAAAGGGGGGGGGGGGGGGGGGGGGGGGGGCTGACTGACCTAAGAGGGGACCCTTCTTCAGTCATGTTTCAATGATTCCCTATATAACCAAACAATTTTTTTCCCCCTGGATCCGCCTATGCATCACTATATTTTCTCAAAACTCACCATTTAGCGTAGAAGCTCTACAATATGACGGAAATCCTGACTGGAAAGAAAACCGCTGGAATATCGGATTATTTGCGAGATGTATAGAATAGAATAGAATAGAATATTTTTATTTTACAAATTATGGCCCCAGGAGGGCATATCATATAGACAATATTATTATAAACAATAACATATGCAATACGTACACAATAAAGGATATATGTAACAAGTGTTATAAAAATGATAAAATAAAATATACGGTTTACCATTTGCAGTGTAACTAGAACTTGACTTTATTTACATGGGAAGTGGTCATTGGAAAGATGAAATTTTCAAACCATATAAAAATATGATATTGTTAAAACTACAGTTTATACATAAATCTGAAACTGACTAGCTTCTATTATGATTCTAGCACACAGTACATGTCATGCACGTATATGATTGTTCCTTGCAGAAAAAACAAAACATTTCATGCACATCTAGAGTTTGGTGCTGTTTATTTTGATGTACATTGTACAGTACATATGTATCGTATTTACTTCTTGGTCATTGGTATTAATTCAACAGTTACTGTTCGTCAATGATTTGCTATTTATTTTTCAATGGCACTTCAGACATTTACTATTAAGCACGACACCAATTGAAAACATTGATTGATTGGAGTTGTTTTCTCACAATTCCTAGAAAGGGCCTTCATTATCCAAACATATTGGATACATGCATCTGCTATACTATATAGAGCATCGTCCCTTGGTGTCGATTGCAGCTAAACAATCATTTATATGTATACATTTCCAGCAAATATTATAAAATCAAATGAGGAAAAAAAAAGAGAAAATCAAAAAAATCAAAAAAAATTAAAGTTTGCCACATCTCTGGAGAAGCAAATCTTAAATACTTTTTTCTCTAACAAATAATACCTACATGACTTTATTTCAATAGTTTACTTTATAATGTTATGTAAAATACTGTCTGTTGTATCAACTATATAAGTCCTTGCAAAGAGCGACAATTTAAAAAAGAGAAAGACAAAGTGGCCTTAAAGAATACAGATCCGAATACTCCTCCTCCGAACAAATTAAGAAAACGACCCTCGTTAATTTGTTCTTTTCATTATAAGTTTGGCAGAACTGTGTTTATTATGACAGTATTACGGAATGCACGCATTTACTGTCCGGTAACCTAGATAAGGTTATTAAAGTATCGTCATCTGATTGGTTAATTGAGAGGTAATTGAACACGTGCTTCAGCAGGTGCCCCATCATTTATCATTTGATGTTAATTAATTGGTTTATTATCGACGAGTATGACAGACAGAGATAATTTACACACCAGAACGGTTGATACAAACAAAAATGAGTATGACAACCAACTACAGGTTACCGGTAGGTTTATAAATCCTGCACGAATACAACATGTATAATATGTGTTTATTTAGAAGTTGACCCTGTCGTGCAATGTCATGCTTGTGAATTGCTTGATACAACATTAGTCCTAGTTATTTCAGCTAGAAATATTTTCATTTCTTTCAACTGTTAGTAAACTATTTTCTTGTGACACTAATAGATATACATTGTATATTCTGGTTCCCCACCTACCCTATATTAATTATTTTAAGTTTAGGAATAGCCGGGCAACCTGAAAGATCCTTAAAGTTTTATGGTATTTTTTCTGTTAAATACAATAAAATCAGAATTTCTCGCCCAAAGACCCAATGTAAAAAAAATTGTAAAATAAAAAAAAAAAATCTACCTACCTACCTTATTTTTTATCAAAAATGTTATAGGGAACACACATACTGCTGTAAATTAAGAAATTATTGCAATATTCTTAATTATTGCAAAAAATGTGACGGGTTTATAATTGCAATAATTTAAACTTGCATTTTAAATTTATAGATTTGAACAGGATTTTTTACATTTTTACAAAAATTAAAATCGCATTTTAGTATAAAACTGCAAAATTGCAATAATAAATGCATGCAGTAATTTGTAAATTTTCAGTATTTATATTAAGTGAATCAACTTGTACATATGTGGAAAGGGGTGGGATGGGTTTGAATGTTTTCCCCTAAAAAAATATTCTGTTCCTCATGCCATTTAACAAAAATATTCTGATTTCAGATTTCCCAACCAAAATTATTTGATCCATACTAAGCCATGAAAAACTAAAAAAAAAAAATTTGGCCCTTAATAGAGCAGAAACAAATTCTGACTGGACAAATCAAACCACCACCTCTTCTTTTTGAAGTTAACAGGTTGATCTTTAATGGGAATATAGTTTTTCAACTAATGTGCAATATAATCAAATGTATAAGGCCAAATAAAAATATGTGTGTGGTTCCAGTTACCCTACCTTGCCTACTTTTTCGTCTTAAAAATAGCCTACCCCTAGTCCAAATAAATATGACGCCTTGAAAGGCTATTATAATTTTTTTCTTTGACGCCTTACATTGATGTAAGGCGTCAAGAACAAAATTATAATAGCCTTTCAAGACGTCATAATTATTTGGACTAGCCTACCTCTAAAGATTTTATTGTCATTTTTCTTCAAGCACTGTTAAAGTCAGAATGATGCTCCAATTGACTCAATGTAAAAACAAACATAAAAAAAAAAAAAAATCCCTACCTACCTAGCCTAACTTTTTTTTAAATGTATTTTTCTGGAACCACACATACTTTTTTATTTGGACTAATGGTGTACTTTGGAAGGGGTAGTTAAACATAGTAAAATAAAATGTTGTCACTAAATTACTAACATTAACATACTGTATCAAAAGAAATTTCATTATTTAACAGCTGTCAAAACTTAACAATATTTTTTGTTAACTCTTTTTAAAGCTTGAAAGTTGATGACCCAAAGTATTTTAGATTTTAAATACTAGGTATAATTTGTGTTGAAATTGTTTAATATAAAGAATATAGGACAAAATTGGAAAA
The DNA here is from genome assembly GCF_036588685.1 of Mytilus trossulus. NCBI lineage: Eukaryota > Metazoa > Mollusca > Bivalvia > Mytilida > Mytilidae > Mytilus > Mytilus trossulus. The sequence goes on along the minus strand of NW_026963316.1, from coordinate 192,551 downwards.
TTCTAGAAAAAATGCTACAAGCATGACAACTAAAAATATTGATATTTTTTGATGTTTTATTTGATACAGAATTATGGCTTGTGTTCATGTTACTATGACTGTAGGGTTCATCTGACCTTTTTATTTCCATTATCAGTGTGTCTTGTTTAATATCTTTTTATCAAGTCAGTTTTGAAAATACCAGTGTATCATTAAAAGCAACTGAATAGTTTTTTACTTGTTTCGATATTTTTTTAACTTAAATTATTTACATAAGGGGAGATAACCCATAAATTGATTTAAAAAGGAATGTACGTGTGCCTCACTCACCCGGTGACCCCAATTTTAATCTTGTTTTACATTATAAGAGCTCATATTTGAATTTAAGATTTGACTGATTGTAAGTTTAAATTCTTTTATTTTTATTTACAAAAAACATGAAAAAATGTGGATTTTCAATAAACTCATAATTTTGCACTAACTTCATTGATTATCAACTTGAATTAAGTTCATTGACAAATAACTTTTGTATGCTTCTTTTATGCTTAATATTGACCACATTTTGATATTATGTATTGAAATTCTAATGTGTTTTTAAATGTTTTAAGTCAAATTCAAACACGCATCTATCAACTTTTACATTGATTTAGTATACATGTACCTCCTCACAGGGGCCATCACTTACCATATGGACCATAATTTGCTATTGGGCTCCGTTTCCTATAACTATAGAAAAGTGATAAAATGTGAATTACTGTAAGAAAAGTTGCAACTACATCTAAAGATGCCATTATTTTTATCAACATACAAGTGTATGCTACTCTTCCCTAGAAAAAAAATTAAAATATACGAATTTCAAAGATTCTACAACCGTATTTTTGTGTCGTTTCTCGCGTTATTTATTTCTTTCCTGGAGCATAACGCTGACTGATTTATAGATAATCGTCACCGGCAAATTCGTAAATTTTGCTTTCATATAACAAAGAACATTGACCAATAAGAATAGTTAGAAGAAAATGCCGAGAACTATAAGTATTTATGTAGCAGATGTAAGAACAGTGGCGTGATTTTTGTGTCCTATTTCGTAACGCAATTTTTAGATGATGTAATCTGCTTTGTTGTAATAGAATTCTTAAAAACAATATGCAAATATGAACTCTCGCGAGATGTTCAAACAGGTAAATCCGAGATGATTTACATTCTTGTTTTGATCTTCGTAATAATTAAGTAAGAAAATACCGGTAAGGTTGTCGTTATGCGTTACTTTCACACGAAACAGAAGTCCAGTTATTTATTAAAATTGTTTTTGTCCTTAAGTTCTAACCATTTCCGGTCATACGTGAAACATGTGACTAACATGTGATAACGCCATTACGGCCGGATGTACGAAATACTAGGTCTAAACATTGTTTTTGTATCCAACGGGATGTTAGCAAACATAATCTGTAGACTTGTTTCGTCTTGTTTAAAAGAGGAAAATACAATTGTCAAAGAGATTGCGCCAGTGGTCTGTTATTTTTCCTATGTGCATAATGTTACATACGATCCTGTGTGAAAATAAATGCCCAATGACTTGACAAAATCGATTTCATATTTGACAGACGTTAGAACACACTTCGTTTCCCGATAATGACGTGAAGAGTCCTTGGAAAAATCAATCGAAATTACGTCTCTTATCATTGTACCAATGCTCGTTGGATTGATTTAACTTCAGCAGTAAATATTACTGGATATTTTAGGTGAATAAATATAATTTAATAACAAATACATGTTAATATACCGTTACACTTAGAATGTACAAAGTTGAAATCCTGTCACAGTTTTTAATTAATATTTTTTATTCATGTTCTGCAAACACTTATCAGAAACGCAATAAACTTGTCAAAGGAGAAGTAAACTTTTACCATGCATGACTTGAAAGGAAGTACTTTATTGATTTTAGCCCACTGAAGTAGGTTAAAATGTGGAAACCATGTAGATGGTGTAAAGGTCACAAGTATCACATTGTGCCTATTTTAAAGATTTTAATTCCAAGTTAAAAGTTTTTTTCTTTACTGGATTTAAAGAATGTTACATTGCCAATGATTTGGAATAAATTGTATATAACTGGAATATCAAAACCAAATATAAATACATTTTTTTTGCTCAAACATCAAGATACAAGGATTATGGTATCCTGTATCAATGGAGAAAATATGGAAAATTCTGAATAAATTGTACTAATTGTTTTGAAAACAAGCACATATTTAGGAGTTTTATAATACTGTTACATTTAAGATGGATTTTAAGAAAAAGTATACTGTTCAGATTATTTTAAGCAGATTTTGCAATAAAATAAAACTAAAAAAGTGCTTTCGGTTTCTTATGGTTTCCTGTCAGGTTTAAAAAAAACTTTCATATCTATACTATTAAACGAGAAGACCTCATTTTTGGTGTCGCTTCTTTTCCTTCCACAATAAATCAATCATCATTCCTCTGTGTCCTATAAGTAACATGCATAGTCGCATTTGTCATCCATTCTTATGATTATTCAGATTGAGTTATTTTAAGAGAAAAACGACAAAAAAGGAGTCCGGATATGAATCCGTCATCGGACTAACTTTTAGTCACCGATTAGATTTCCGGTTCAAAGATGCACAAATACAACCAATCTTATGATATATAACCAGAGACATATAATACATGTATTATATGTCTCTGATATAACTAAATATGAAAATAAATAAGCCAATCAGAGCGTTCTCCATAGCATGGGGCTTAGATCGCACGAACCACAACTATTATACCTCCTTATAGAGGACAATAATTATTTTTCGCGTTTATCTATAAGAATAAGAATAAGAATAAGAATATTTTATTTCCAATTAAAGGGCCCTATAAAGAGCTTTCATGACATTACATACAAGTACATATGATTAGACATAAGTTAGAGACATAATATAAGAAAACAACATTGTTTAGTACTATTAAAAAAAAATGCTATAAAAGGCCAGGACAGAACCAGACAATACATTTTAGATCTTTAAAATATACCATTTAAAATCATATACCACTCAAAATATGTATATTTGTGGCTAATTTGTATTCATTATTTTTGAACTTCTCCTTATCTCTAGATTTTTAGATAAATACTTTCCTAAACAATTATACACATTTAAATTTTCTTGTGTAAATGGCCATAAAAACTTTGAAAAATTGTCTAACGATTATGTAAATTACGATTATGATTCTTTAATATATACAGACTCTCTGTATTCTGTCTACTGTTTCTTTGAAATGTTTACTATTTAAGGGCTCATATCAGTTATATAATATATATCAAAATAAGTAAAATATTTACACAAGTACAACCAATCGTATGATGGATAACAAAAATGGAGAAAAAAATAAGCCATTCAGAGCGTTCTCCATATCATGGTGTTAAGATCGCAATAATCACAAATATTATACCTCCTTAGAGAGGACAATTATTTTTCGCGTTTCATATCACGGTGTTTAGATCGCAATAATCACAAATATTATACCTCCTTAGAGAGGACAATTATTTTTCGCGTTTCATATCACAGTGTTTAGATCGCAAGAACCACAACTATTATACCTCCTTAGTCTGAGAGAAGATAAATTTTTTTCGCGTTTATCGATATGTTAACTACGATTATATACTACTTTAATTTATAGAGACTATCTGTATTCTGTCAGGGACTTTCTATGTTAGTATATTAGTATAGAAAGTCGGCCCTGATTCTGTCTACTGTTTTCTTTAAAATGTTTACTACTTTAAATCTTAAGGGGCCATACCACTTGCATATATATTAGAATAAGTAAAACATGCTTAACTTCATCTAAAACTACCTCCAACAAAAACTTTTACCAGAAGCGGGACAGACTAGCCGGAAGACATAATGCCCATAAATGGGGCATAAAAAATATTGTTGAAAGGGAAAATAGTGATTTGGCAAAAATGAAAGTAAGATAGAGATTAAAAGTAGGCAAGCATTTTTCGGGGCGTCGGGATCGTGTTTTTTTAAGCTCGGGATTTGGGGATTGATCCTTACTGGATCCGGGAATATATTTTTCGATTTCGGGATTTCGGGATATGCATTTCTTTTGATTTTGCCTCTCTGGATTTAATAGTTTTAAGCGCGGGATTTCGGGATCAGGACCCCTCCGACAACCCCTCAAATTAGCCTAAGTCATTTATACATGATGCATACCCTACCATTGACATCTTAATAAGGCTCTCAAAAGAAAAGAAAGACACTGACGGATTGTCCTAGAAGCATATTTTATTAGACTTATAATTGTCTATATATAAGCAGTTAGATTTATTTCATGTTTGAAACAGTGCAAATTGTGAATTTTATTTGACTTTTACCAAAAGCAGCATTATAGCAAAGGAGAAGAATAATTGTGGTCTGAGGCCAGACACACGAAAATATTTGAATTTAACAGATAGGAAACTAATATCGGGACTTTTGAACAAGGAAGAAGGCTGTTGGTACCTTTTATGAAATTTCCCATACATACTATCTTTTACAAAAAAAAATCATCCTACAACAGTCCACAAGCTGTATATACCCGCGATTTCGCGGGTGTGTTCTAGTAACATTGAAAATAGATTTTAAATATCAACATGAAGCAAGTAACACTAGTAATGGTGTTTATTTATGCCTTTTGAATTATATTGTGCAAAATAAAGAAAATAAAGATTGGTTTCCTGTTTGGTTTCATGTCACGTAAACGGTGAATCAAAATGTATTCATTTTTTCTCGAAAAACTCAATTGTTCCATTCATACTATTCTAACACCAACACAACCCACAAAATAAAAGTTAAAATTTTAGAACTTTTAAAAAAGGATACAAAAAGAAACCAAAGGCCGAATACCAAATTATGGTCCATCTGTTAAGTAGACTACTCACTAATTGAGTTTAGCCATGTTGCTGACACTTAATTTATTGATATATTGTTTGTATGTTATTATATATGAATTATTTTTTTTAGCACCCAGAAATATGCCGTTGCACCAGCCATCACACATTCCAAACATTCCTGTTAAAGCCTGTGATGTTCAAGACTCAGGCTATTACTCCATGCCAAAAAGAAGAAAAAAGACTAACTACTCAGCTGAACAAGTGGAGTTCCTTGAACAAGTATTTATCATCTCAAATTATCCTTGCAAGAAGAAATTAGAAGCCATTGCATTGAGATTAAATCTGCCAGAAGATCGAGTGAGGGTAAGGATTATTTCAGAGCAAAATGATCAGCACAATTGGATCTTTAGATAGGAATTTCATTATTAAGGTGGTACCCAACACTTTCACCAAAATTACTTTTGCTCGTTTAATTTTCATAAAATTTTGTCCAAGTTGATGAAAATATCAACAATTTTGAACCAATTGTTTTGTCAGAAAAATTACACTGGTTATATAGCAGTTTGACAAACACCAGTTTTGATCATTGAGAAGCTAAATATTCCTTTTACAACAAAACATAATTAAAACATTTAGGTGACTTTACAGAGTTATCTCCCTGTAGTGTTAGGTACCACCTTAAATTGTCAAATGACCTTTATATATAGGTTGGTGTCCTCATATAATTTTTTCTATGTTTAAGCTGTTTGTTGGTGTTAAAATAGTGGAGAAAAAGGGGGAGTAAATAAAGTATTTATTTTAAAGAAAATAGAGATATGTCACTTAAGGGGGCAATAAAATTAAAGAATTAGATCACTGTTCATAGATAAGCTCACAATCTTAAGAAAGCATGCATTTTTGTTGAGGGTCTTTTTTCTGTTGAACTAATACATGTAATAGGAGAAATAGAGGTCATATCCAAATAAAAAAGAACTAATCACAGAAATTGCTTAAACTTTATAGTTGTTTAGTGTGTACAGCTTATTTGAAAAAAATGTAGGTCACTGTGTATAAGTTAAAAAAAGATATTTCAATTTTCATAACAAAAAATGTCATTTCCCATACAGAAAAAATGATCACTAGGCCAACTGCATTGCTCAACTGGCCGCCAGTTGAGGGCTAGCTGGCGACCAGTTGAGCAAATAGTTGAGGGCCAGTTGAGGGATAGCTGGATTTTTGCCATGCAAATTAGGTAGCCCTCAACTATTCAATGCTCAACTTTATGCAAATTAGTTGAGCAACGTTGAGAAAATATCATAGTTGAGGGCTAGGTGTCCAACAGTTGAGCAATTAAAGTTGAGGGCTACCTCAGGCCAACAGTTGAGGACCAGTGAAGATGAGGGCTAGGTGGCCAAAAGATTAGGGCTAGGTCATTAAAAGTTGAGGGCTAGGTCTTTAAAAGTTGAGCATTGTGTGGTAATTGCTAACTGATGTTACTACACATAGTAGAAAAAATAAATTTTAAATTGTGTATTTTTATAGCAAAAATACTGCTGAAAGATCTCCACTATCAACAGACTACATGAATGCTTGATCCTTGCTTTTTAGAAGTTATCTAACAAATAAGAATAGACCTCTAGTTTTATACCAAATTATTATATAAGAATACTCTTATTTTATTAGTAATACTTTTTTAAACAAATTGTCTTAATAATGAAATAAACATGTCTCCTGTCTTACACATTTTGACAATATATAAATTAATGCATAAATATATTGTTTCAATTTTTTCTTCACTATAAAGTTTATAAAGAAAACACTTTAAATATCAAAAGAGCATAATTATACACTTATTCAAAATGGTGGAAATCAAATCTAGTCCAATGTACTTACCAAAAGATGTTTCCAGAAATATGTGTTAAAACATCAATCTTCCTAAATCCTAGAATCATGTCATCAGAAGAATACACTGCACTTTTCAATGTCAATACAGTTATTTGTAACTTTTTTTATCTACATTCATTGTAAAATTCATATTCTATTCAAGAAAGCTAGAAGACATCTTTGCTTGTCATGTGCATGCTCAAACCCAGTTCAAATTTTAAATGTTTGAGGTTCTTTTGGGTATTGTGACAGTGTGATCGCTTTGAGAATTGCCCCTTATAATAACTGTTAATTACCTAGATTTTGAATATTTGATATCCTATAATAAAAGAAATACTGTTTGTTTTTATCTTTATGTCAAAGATTTAGTTAAGTTAAAATACAGAAAAATGTATGAAAACATGTGCTTCCCTTAATTTTGCCTCAAATATTGTGTACATTTATAATAATACTTCCTGTCCATTTGCACTAAAGACTGATAAAACAGATGGCATATAACATTTATATCACCAGGTCATATTTCTAATTGCTCAACTTTTGCTCAACTATAAAAAAAAAAATCAAAGTCTGAACGCTCAAATTTTCCTCAACTACAAAAATTTCAAAGTCTGAATGCTCAACTTTTTCTCAACTATAAAAATTTCAAAGTCTGAATGCTCAACTTTTGCTCAACTATATGAAAACTAAAGATCAATTGCTCAACTTAATGGCCAGCTTCAGTTGAGGGCCAGTTGAGCGACATATATCCAACATATAGTGCTAGGCCAGTTTTGAGTTGAGCTAAGATGCTCAACACCTAGCCCTCAACTATTTTGCTTAAAACAGCTAGCCCTCAACTGTCCACCACATGACCATCAACTGGCCCTCAACTTTTTTTTCTGTAGGGGTTTTGCACCAAAGGGAGATAATTTGGAGCTTTTCCAATGATATAAATCTTTTTAAAAAAAGTCATCTTGGCAAATAAGAATCTTTTTGTTTTTGGGTTGATTTTTGAACCATATCATAAAGTTACAACTAATAGTGTAATAAATACAAATTTTAATGAAAAAAAAGAATGTTTAAAATTTAGCTGAAATTTTGTTCTTCGAACCTCCTTAATGATCTTTAAATGTCATTATCCCAGATTCCGTTCAGGGTCATCACCTGACATGACTGGTCATTCGATTAGCACAGATATTGATTCTGATAAAAAAAAGTGCATGATTATTAATAGTATATACTTAAAACTAAAATTAAATCAAATAAGATTTTGGCTAGTGATTTATTTAAATTGTACTTTTGAAAATAGACTACTCTTATTAATATCAACAAAATGTTACTTGTTTAATAGAGAATTAATTATCTGTCATTAATAGTTGTCTTAAATGTTTATTATTCTAAAAGTATAATTTATTGAGTTATAAATACCTCATTTGGGTGTTATCTTAAAAAATCCTCTAATTTCCAAGTCTCCAGGGAGTGAACTTTATGGCAGTTACTTAATGTCTATTTAGTATTACAGGAGATTTCTTTGTTCATTTTTAGCTCACCTGGCCCGAAGGGCCAAGTGAGCTTTTCTCATCACTTGGCGTCCAGCGTCGGGCGTCGTCCGGCGTCCTGCGTCCGTCGTCGTTAACTTTTACAAAAATCTTCTCCTCTGAAACTGCTGGGCCAAATTAATCCAAACTTGGCCATAATCATCATTGGGGTATCTAGTTTAAAAATTGTGTCCGGTGACCCCGCCAACCAACCAAGATGGCCGCCACGGCTAAAAATAGAACATAGGGGTAAAATGCAGTTTTTGGCTTATAACTCAAAAACCAAAGCATTTAGAGCAAATCTGACATGGGGGTAAAAATGTTCATCAGGTCAAGATCTAACTGCCCTGAAATTTTCAGATGAATCGGACAACCTGTTGTTGGGTTGCTGCCCCTGAATTGGTAATTTTAGGGAAATTTTGCTGTTTTTTGTTATTATCTTGAATATTATTATAGATAGAGATAAACTGTAAACAGCAATAATGTTCAGCAAAGTAAAATCTACAAATAAGTCAACATAACCAAAATGGTCAGTTGACCACTTTAGGAGTTATTGTCCTTTATAGTCAATTTTTAACCATTTTTCGTAAATCTTGGTAATCTTTTACAAAAATCTTCTCCTCTGAAACTACCAGGCCAAATTTAAACAAACATGGCCGCAATCATCATTGGGGTATCTAGTTTAAAAATTGTGTGGCGTGACCCGGCCAACCAACAAAGATGGCCGCCATGGCTAAAAATAGAACATAGGGGTAAAATGCAGTTTTTTGCTTATAACTCAAAAACCAAAGCATTTAGAGCAAATCTAACAGGGAGTAAAATTGTTAATCAGGTCAAGATCTATTTGCCATGAAATTTTCAGATGGATTGGACAAACTGCTGTTAGGTTGCTGCCCCTGAATTAGTCATTTTAAGGAAATTTTGCCGTTTTTTGTTATTATCTTGAATATTATTATAGATAGAGATAAACTGTAAAGGGAAACAATGTACAGCAAAGTAACACCTAAAAATAAGTCAACATGACCTAAATGGTCAATTGACCCCATAAGGAGTTATTGCCCTTTATAGTCAATTTTTAACAATTTTCATAAAATTTGTAAATTTTAACTAACATTTTCCACTGAAGCTCTTAGGCCAAGTTCAATATAGATAGAATGATTGTAAGCAGCAATAATGTTCAGGAAAGTAAGATATACAAACACATCACCATCACCAAAACACAATTTTGTCATGAATTCAAATGCGTCCTTTGTTTAATATTCACATAGACCAAGGTGAGCGACACAGGCTCTTTGGAGCCTCTAGTTTGAGATTATAGAAGTCAATAAGATAGCAAACCATTTAAAATATTGTTTATCATATTTTGACACAAACACAAACTCTTGTATGATTTTTATTTTTAGTTTCTTGTGTATAATTCGGAGTTTAGTATGACGTCCATTATCACTGTACTAGTATACATATTTTTTAGGGGCCAGCTGAAGGACACCTATGGGTGCGGGAATTCTTGCTACATTGAAGACCCCTTGGTGGCCTTCGGCTGTTGCCTGCTCTATGGTCAGGTTGTTGTTGCTTTGACATATTCACCATTTAATCGGGGACAAAACTTAAAGGGGGCCCAGTCGCCCATTGCTCCTAGATTTTGAGCTGGGCCCCTAAACTTTCAGTTTAATTTCAGTTGAACAAATAGAAACTAATTATGAAATATCTGGTCTGGGCTCCTAGCTTGGAATTCCCAAGTTTAGTTCCTGCATTTCCTTTCTCAATTTTATTTAGTGTTTAAGGTGTTGTTAAAAAGTAAAATTATGGAAAAGACTGATATGGCCAAAAAAAAATATATGTCTGTTTCCTGCTTCCAAGGCAAAAAAAAACAGGGTCGGTAGGTCGGATCTGGATCGGACCGGAACCGATTTTTTCCGGACCGGAATTCCGGATTTGAATAAAAAGATATAGGGTCGGGGGGTTTGAGTCAGGGTCGGTCGGAAACAGGAAACAGACATATATTTTTGTTTGGCCTAAGGGCAGATAATTCAAACCCTGTAAAGGAAAATTAAAAGAAAATCTGACATTTTTACTTTGCTCAGTTTTTGCTCATTTTTAATTTACCTTTCAAAGATTTATAAAGGAATATTGTTTAAAATAAACCAGCCTTCTGTAAAAAAAATCTTTTTGTCATTCTGTCATTCTAGAGTGACAGATTTTTAATTGATAATTAAAAGTATAATTTTTTTTGTTCAATCATTAATGAAAGTGAAATAGTCCAATAATAATTTACTTGTTTTAGCTAATGGTTCAATTTTGTCAAATTAAGCTAATAAACATTGATATTGAATTATTCACTTGCAAGTGGATAATTCAACCTCATTAAATCCGTATTCATGTGAACTCCAATTTAACCCTGTAGAAAGAGATAGAATAATGCATGCATTCTCCGTGAACGGGTTTTTGAAGGAAAAGAATGTCAACATTGAAAGTGAAACTAGGTAAATAATTTGATTAACTGATTTACCTACACAAAATCATTCTAATAAAGATAAAAACGAAGATAAACATGATTTTTATATGACCGCAAAATTTGAAATTATTTTCTTCGTATATTGCTATCACGTTGGCGTCGTTGTCATCGTCCGAATACTTTTAGTTTTCGCACTCTAACTTTAGTAAAAGTGAATAGAAATCTATGAAATTTTAACACAAGGTTTATGACCACAAAAGGAAGGTTGGTATTGATTTTGGGAGTTTTGGTCCCAACATTTTAGGAATTAGGGGCCAAAAAGGGCCCAAATAAGCATTTTCTTGGTTTTCGCACTATAACTTTAGTTTAAGTTAATAGAAATCTATGAAATTTTGACACAAGGTTTATGACCACAAAAGAAAGGTTGGGATTGATTTTGGGAGTTTTGGTTTCAACAGTTTAGGAATAAGGGGCCAAAAAAGGGCCCAAATAAGCATTATTCTTGGTTTTCGCACCATAATGTTAGTATAAGTAAATAGAAATCTATGAAATTTAAACACAAGGTTTATGGCCATAAAAGGAAGGTTGGTATTGAGTTTGGGAGTGTCAGTCCCAACAGTTTAGGAATAAAGACCCAAAGGGTCCAAAATTAAACTTTGTTTGATTTCATCAAAATTGAATAATTTGGGTTCTTTGATATGACAAATCTAACTGTGTATGTAGATTCTTAACTTTTGGTCCCGTTTTCAAATTGGTCTACATTAAGGTCCAAAGGGTCCAAAATTAAACTTTAGTTTGATGTTGACAAAAAATGAATCGGTTGGGTTCTTTGATATGCTGAATCTAAAAGTGTACTTAGATTCTTGATTATTGGCCCAGTTTTCAAGTTGGTCCAAATCGGGGTCCAAAATTAAACTTTGTTTGATTTCATCAAAAATTGAATAAATGGGGTTCTTTGATATGCCAAATCTAACTGTGTATGTAGATTCTTCATTTTTGGTCCTGTTTTCAAATTGGTCTACATTAAAGTCCAAAGGGTCCAAAATTAAACTTTTTGGTGTGGTTCGTGTTGTTTATTCTTTAGTTTTCTATGTTGTGTCATGTGTACTATTGTTTTTCTGTTTGTCTTTTTCATTTTTAGCCATGGCGTTGTCAGTTTGTTTTAGATTTACGAGTTTGACTGTCCCTTTGGTGTCTTTCGTCCCTCTTTTAAACTTGGTTTGATTTTAACAAAAATTGAAATCTTGGGGTTCTTTGATATGCTGAATCCAAACATGTACTTAGATTTTTGATTATGGGCCCAGTTTTCAAGTTGGTCCAAATCAGGATCTAAAATTATTATATTAAGTTTTGTGCAGTAGCAAGTCTTTTCAATTGCACAGTATTGCGCAATGGCAAGAAATATCTAATTGCACAATATTGTGAAATAGCAATTTTTTTTTTAATTAGAGTTATCTTTCTTTGTCCAGAATAGTAAGCAAGAAATATCTAATTGCACAATATTGTGCAATAGCAAGATTTTTTTTTAACTGGAGTTAAATTTCTTTGTCCAGAATCAACTTAAATCTTTTTTATATACAATATACAATGTATATGGACCATAATTTGCTATTGGGCTCCGTTTCCTATAACTATAGAAAAGTGATAAAATGTGAATTACTGTAAGAAAAGTTGTAACTACATCTAAAGATGCCATTATTTTTATCAACATACAAGTGTATGCTACTCTTCCCTAGAAAAAAAATTGAAATATACGAATTTCAAAGATTCTACAACCATATTTTTGTGTCGTTTCTCGCGTTACTGTTTGCTTCCGAAGAGCATAACGCTGACTGATTTATAGATAATCATCACCGGCAAATTCATAACTTTTGCTTTCAAATAACAAAGAACATCGACCAATAAGAATAGTGAGAAGAAAATGCAGCGAACATCTGGTTTAATCTACAATACAAAAGTTAACAGACTTATAAAACCCCAATTCCAGGAGTTGCTTAATCTTTTTATATCTATGTTCAGTGGTTGTCGTTTGTTTATGTGTTACATAATTGTTTTTCGTTCTTTTTTTTTTTTACATAAAATAAGGCGGTTAGTTTCTTGTTTGAATTGTTTTACATTGTCTTATTGGGGCCTTTTATAGCTGACTATGCGGTTATGGGCTTTGCTCATTGTTAAAGGCTGTACTGTGACCTTTAGTTGTTAATATTTGTATCATTTTGGTCTTTTGCTGGTAGTTGTCTCATTGGCAATCATACCACATCTTCTTTACATATTAAGTACACTAGATTGAATTCTAACTATTTTTGGGAAACAGTCTATTTCATATTGTTTAACATGTTTTAGCTGTGTACATGAACATATAAATGTGAAAAGAAATTAAAAAAGACACTTTCAAAAAATTATAGTGAAATGAATATCAACAAGGTATGTTTGTCAGAGGAGTGATTCTTACTTTCAGTTACTGGTCAATGACTACAATTGATAGTTTATATGATTTTATATTAAAAAGAAAAACATATTATGTTTAAACCTTAAGTGAATTCTACAGATTATACAAACAATAAAACCTTCTCTTATGTATTGACCAGTGAGAAGCCTGCCTGACTTTATTTCTTAATTTGGTCTACAAGCCTAATTAAACATAGTGATTAGTAATATCTTGCACATGACTATGATGATTAATTTAAAGGGCAATAACTGGTTTAAAAGCTATTATACAATTTTTTTTCAGAATTGGTTTCAAAATCGCAGAGCCCGATTGAAAAGAATGTACAAAAAACAGCAACAACAATTGCAAGAATCCATGTTACAATCATTGCAACAGCCTTCAGGAATGACCCCTGCATCATCAAGTCCCATAACTCTTCCTCAATCTTTGTCAACTGTTAAAGGTAATGCTCCTGGTAGCTTTTATACCACACCAATTAATATCCAGAGCAATACTGACAAGACCACATTTCTGAATAGTGAGAGCCAAGAGACATATTCAAATGTATTTTATCATCCACGATTGTCTGTCGCTTCTCATACAGTGAGACCAAACGCTTCAGCAACTGTATCACAGTCACCAGGTAAAAGACCTGTTCATCAGAAGGCATATGTCAGACCATTTAACGTAGCCAATGAAAATTTTGTTTACCCATTTGTCAATTCTAATTTTGTGAGAAATAATAGTCCAGTTTTTCAAACACCTAAAAATGCAGAGTATCAAACAAAAGTGAAAAGTGAATTAAATTCAGGTGAAAATTACCAAAGCACATGGACCCCTATTGATAATTATCAAAGGACAATAACTCCTCCTACATCACTTCCGGGTCAAGGCATGAATACGCAGTTTGGTTTTCCCCTTACTGGAATGCTGAGACCTGGAGGCTCTTCATTTCATCCAACAGGAATCCAGAATTTTCGATCTCCAAGCGTTGATCTTTATCAATCAATTCTCCAATATTATGCTGCCAGCGGAAACAATTTAAGCTTCATGACACCATACACTGTACCAAATAATTATCAGTGGTATCAGTCCGCACAACTTCAGCTCAATCCAACAAATCCAACGGCTAACTGGTCAAATGTGGTGAATATGAACAATAACACATTAAATGTTCCATGGAGCAGTTGGTTAATGGCTTATCAGCAGCAGGTATTGTTACAGAGTTCTGTCACATGTCAATCACAGCCAATCAGAGGCTCGAACAATGCAAACAACTCATTTGGATCAACGCCTGGTGTTCCTGTAGTTGGTCACAGAAATATTTCAGATCCAAGCCCTGTTGGACATGTAGGAGGTACAGAAAATAATAAAAATAATATAATGAAAACAGGTTTCCAAAGACAGGAATCAAGAATGCCAGGAAATGATAATTTGACGTTTCCAATACAAAGCAATTTGGAGATGAGTCAACAAGCAGAGTTGTATAAAAAAAAGTTTAATATTGACAAAAATATGGAAAAAAAGGACAATCAAACTGCTTTACACAATATGAAAAGTCATCTGAATAACACTGGAGTTGTAAAGCAGTTAACTTTTGCAGAGGCAATTGGCTGTAAACCATGGCCAACAACGGTGGCATCAAAACTACCAACACAAGTAACAGCAAATTTACCGACAATAGCAGCAACAAATTTACCTACAATAGCAACAGCAGATCTTCCGACAATAGCAACAGCAAATTTATCAACAATAGCAGCAGCAAATGTACCAACAATAGCGTCATCTAAACTTCCGACAATAACAGTACCAGTATCAAATCAACCAACAATAGCAGCATCAAAAGCAATGCACCAACAGTTACCTATTGATAGACAAAGCAGTACATCAATAGATAATAATGTTATGTTAGGTCCGAAATTTGATACAGGACAAATATACCATCCTCTCACAGATAATTCAACTGTTAGGCAAATGACGACTCCGGAAAATGACCATAGTTCTGTTAGATATGACAGGAAAATTTCACAAGAGCACTTGACCAGAGAAAGTCTTGAAAATGACCATTTGACAGGATTTAGTGGATCAGGTGGGAATGTGTATCCCTGGAGTAAAAATGATGCAGTACAAGTCAGAAAGACTGCAATAGAAGACAGTCCTTATTGCTTTAGACCAATTGAAGCACCAAAGTTTTCAGGTGTTCAACCAGGTCAGAGAAACAATGAACTTGATTCTAATAATAATTTAGTCAATTCAGAAAATTCATTAGATTTGTCAAATAACAACAATCCAGAATCTCGAGATTTTCACCATGAAGACAGTTATTGGCCTACTAAAAGTCAATACATGGATCTTTTAATGAAACATGCTCAGCAAGTGAGAAAAAACGAGGCAACTGACATGGAGAGATCAGAGAGTTCTGTGGGAATAGATTATTCTACAAGGAAAATGCCTACTTTGACAGAATCTAACACAGGAGAAAAAACTCTTACAAGTAAAAAGCCTGCTGAAGAAGTTATTTTTCGTGAACGGTATGATCAAACTAAAATTAGTGAGTTATCACAGTTATATTATCATAAAAACATTGCAGCATTATATCCTTCAGATTTACAAGAGCCTGATGTTGGCAAGTCATATAACGATCTTCCTCAAGACTACAGTGAGAAAAATGCTCTTTTATCTTTATACGCACAGATGGGAAATAGAACGCCACAAATGATAGACAAAACACCTGACCAAGATTTAAAATCAAAAGAAAATTCAATAGATTATATGAACAGTGGCAGTTCTTTTCTTTCTCGTGGTAATGCTTCTGAAATGTGGAACCAGAACAGAAGTTTCAATGAATCTGTAAGTGATGATGAATCTATTTACAGCACTGATGTCCGTTCAACATCTTTGAGTAAGGATACGGAAGAAACAGATAGTGCTTACTCTCCACAAATTAATCCAGTCATGATGCACATAGTTGATAATAGAAGTCCATCATCACAAAATTTGGAGAGTTATTCCCCTTTGTATAATTCCATCCCAAATCAGACTCGATACAAATCAATGGAAAGGGAGGCAACCCATGGTCAATCAATGAAAAGGGAGGCAACACATTGTCAGTCTATAGAAAGGGAGACTACTCAATGTCAATCTATGGAAAGGGAAACAATTCAATGTCAGTATCACCAGTTACCAGTAAGTAAAATGCCTCCCTTAAATGATCGGAGATTATCATCACAGGAACTGCTTGGATCATACTCAACTCGGTATAATTCAGAGTCATTTAAAGCTTATGGCAGTCATGATTCAAAACGAGAGGAAGAAGATCCCTACACATACCAATTTACGCCTTCAGAAACCCAGAATGACCTGAATGAAAGTCTATCTGAACAGGATGAAGAAGACACTTTAAATGAATCTTTTCATTCCAATTTAGATGGATCCTTTCATTCTGATTTAGATGAATCTTTTCATTCCAATTTAAATGAATCTTTTCATTCCAATTTCGATTTATTGTCGAGAGAAAGAAGACAAAATGTTGTGGTGGAAGCTGCATATCAGATGCACAACATTTCTCCAGTTAATCAGTACAAGAGGAGGTATTCAGATGTTGAATCAGAAGAGATTGAGGGAAATACTCACAGTGATTAAAACAAACCTGAGAAAAATGGTATTAAAAAATCGTTATTCACAAATGTACTTTATTATAAAAATTGTTTATGGTGGCTTAGGCCAAACATAAAATATATTTGTAAAGGGTAGACTCAACCATCATTTTTAATTTGAAATCCTGCTTATGTTAGCAATTTTAGAGAAACTGGTGATCTGCTAATGTTTGCTGTTATTTTATTTCCAACTCAAACCAAGGGAAATAATCCAATAATTTAATTGGCCCATTGAAAAACAGATTACATAACCAAATAAATCATAATGCAAAAAATAAATTAAAAATATCTACCTGTCCTTTTTGGAATGAGGTCACACCAAAACAGACATATATATGTGTTTGCCATACTAGAAATATTTGTTGCCCATTATAAATGTCTTATCTCTTTTGATAATTACAACTTGCCTTTTTAAAAGGCAGCTTCTAAGACTAGCACAAAGATAAAAAAAAAAACTTTGAATAAGCAGGCTAAAGAGGCAACTTGTATCATATTTATCATAGCTGCCAACTTTTGAAAATGCCCATGGGGGTTTTGCATGCAAGATGGCTGCCATAGTCCTAAAAAACCTTCAAGGGGGCCTTCAAATACATTTTAAGGTTGTTTTTTGGCTTCTTCTTGCTTTTTTAAGCCTAGAGTAATTGTAAATTTACTGTTTTGTTTAAAATTGTGGACACAATTGCTCTTTCAATATTTCAATTTGGGAGCCTCCATGGGGGAAATCCCCACAAAAAGTGACAGTTGGCAGGTATGATTTATAGAGTTTAATTATATTGCTATTTTTTACAAGTTCTTGATTTGTTTAACATGATCAATGTCATACATATTATATTAGTTATTTTTATTGATTTTGGTGAAAAGAAAATACAATAAATGTTTGTTAATTCATACAGAAATGATTCATTTCTAAATGTGATTAAGGAAATCAGAAATGTTTTGTTATTTTGTTGATGTTTTTAAATGTTAACTTTTTATAGATTAACAATTTTATATTACATGACATTGTATACATTTGTTTTATATATATAAATTGAGTTATCCCCCTTATATCATGGTTTTACTTGCAAGTGCACTTATCATGCTGATTTAATACTGCGAATTCATTATTATATGTGGGGTACCATTTTTTTGTGGATTTAGTGGTTGCATATGAACCAAAATTTAAAATTTTCACCAAAGTACTCATTTTCTTCTTTTCAAATAAAAAATTCACTTAAATATAATTTTTCCATCATGTCAATAATTTATGATTATCCTGAAAATTAGCACCCACATAAACAAATCAATCCACAGTATTCAGAATTTAAATTCAAATTATTTTTTAAAGAGTTCTATTTTCAAAGGAGTAGGTTCAGTAAGGATCAATTTTGGCCTCAAATTTTAGGTTCATCTAACAGAAGATTTTGGACACTTTTTAAACACTTTTAAGTGTCTGGTTCAATTGATTCAATTAATTTATGTGAAAGATTTTAACTGATTTAATCATTGAAAACGCTCCTATTCAAGCTTAAATATGAAAAATCTATCAAATATATGCCCAAAAATGTCACTTTTCCGATAGTTTTTGTCAAAAAATTAAAGTGGCCGCATCCGTGTTCATCCTCAACCTTTATAAATGTAATGTATTATAAGCAAATACAACTTCCATTTCAATATTATGAATGAACACGAATGTGGCTACTTTCATTTAAGACGGAAACTGTCTTAAATTTAACTAAAATGCTAAAATTGTGAAGATTTCAGTAATTTAGCATGACTTAGCGATGCTAGTACATGTACCTGATATTTGTGCATTGTATTGTCAAAAACAGCCAATATTTATGTAGCGGAATCATTCTACTTTCGGGTTTATAGCTAAAAGATTACATCTTCACAACTTTCTAAAACTGCTATATTTTGGGGCCAAAAAGGGGTCTTACTGAACCTACTCCTTTGTACTGATATTGATGCAAGTTTGACTGAATCCAAGTGCTACCAGTACATTTTTTATTTGTTAAAGTTAATAACATGTTATGTCTAAAGAGAGAAAAGACATTAAAGTTTTTGTTATAATTTTGTTTATATAAAAAATATTGAAGTTTGCTTTTATTGATTCTTTCTATATCAAAATCCTACAAAATGAATTATTAAGTCTTGGAGAACATTACATGTATTTAAATCTGCTTTTAACTAACTTTCAGTAACTGTGAATTCTCTTATTTTGGTTCTTTGTATCTACTGTTTTTATGTTAGTTATTTTTGTGCTACATACTAATCTTTCAAGTTACTATTAAAGTAAGAAGTATTGTAAGATTGCCAATGAAACAACTCTCCACCAGAGACCAAATGACAAGCCGTCAACAATGAGCAATACCAATTCCGCATAGCCAAACTGTAAAAGTCATGAAATAACAAATTTTAATTATAAATTTAATTTATATAAATTAAAATCATGAAACCATTCCAAATTTTAAAACAAATACCTGAAACAAAACTATGTTATGTATTATGATAATTATTGTTATCTAGGGCACTTTCAGTATTTTTACTGTAAATTCAGAAATTATTGCGTGCATTTATTATTGCGATTTTGTCATTTTTGAGTTAATTACGATTTTGAGAAAAATTCTGATTAATTCATGTAAAACATTTCAAAATGCGAGTGAAAATTACTGGTTTACAACTCTGTCGCATTTTTCGAAATAATAAAAACCTCGCAATAATTTCTAAATTTTCAGTATGAGCTTGCCTGTTCTATGTGAGCTATTTTTGTCACTTGGCTTCCGTTATCTTGGTGCACTATATCTCTATAAAAATGTTTCTCATTTATAATGTGGGACTATTATTCTCACAACATACTATGTCCAGACTAAAACTGCTGGCCCAATTGGTACAAAACATTGCCATAATCATCCATGAGATCGTTAGTTTAAAATTTGTTTGCATTGACCTCGCTTGCCAGGCAACATGTCTGACATAGCTAAGAATAGAACATGTGGGTAAAAGGCAAGTTTTGTTGAATATCTTGAAAATTTATATAGCTAGAGAAGATCTTAGAGTAAAGTTAAGTGTCTAACAAGGTTGTTCTTAAATGATGAGTTTCACTAATTTTCTCAATTTTTGTGTTATCTTGAAAACTATAATAGATAGAAACAGCAAAAGAGATCCCCAAGACCAGATGTATAAATAAGTCCACACGACTTATGAGTTTTTCTCATTGTTGAAGGCGATACGGTTGCCTCTAATTGTTCATATCCACTTCAATTGACCTTTGTGGATAGTTATCTCATTGGCAATCCTACCACATCACGAGTTTCGGTTAATTGCAACGTGAGCAGGCTTCAAACGCATATCACATTTACATATTTTTGTTAAATGTGTAGTATTTGTCACTGGTCATTCAACAAAAAATAAGTAGGATGACAAAAAATCCCAGTAGTGCACACACTGAAATGTCTCGCCTTATTTACTAATCATTGATTTTATGTTGATATTCCTAAATATAAAGCTTTACTACAACTACCACATATACTAAACATGATCCAAGAAATACATGTACACATCACAATGATTCAAGACACTAGATATTGTTGACATATTGCTAATAGTTTCTGAGAAAACAGACGACCAATAAAACTAAACATTGATCAATTAACCATGAAAATGAGGTCAAGGTCAGACGCACCATGTCAGGCAGACATGTACAGCTTACAATTCTTCCCTACAACAAATAAAGTTGACCTATAATTGCTTATAGTTTTAAGAGAAACAGACCAAGACACAAAAACTTAACAATGAACCATGAAAATGAAGTTAAGGGCAAATAAAACCAGCGAGACTGACATGTACATCGGAAATATTTCCATATACCAAATATAGTTGACCTTTTGCATATTATAGTACCGCCGTATTAGAAAAAATACCCAAAACTTAAAGCTTAACTGTGCCCACTGAACCACGAAAAGGAGGTCAAGGTTAGATTTCATGGATTCACTGATCCATGAAATTAGATCGAGGTCAAGTGAAAACTGTATGACGGGTATGAGGACCTTGCAAGCTACACACATACCTAATACAGTTGTCCTATAATGAGAGAGAGAAATTGACATTACAAAAATTCTTAACTTTTTTTAAGTAGTCACTGAACCATGAAAATGAGGTCAAGGACAAACATGTGACATGAGGCATCTCTATACAAAGTATGAAGCACCTTCTGAAATATAAAGCATTTAAGTAGTTAGATATCATAACGCCGCCGACGGATCACTATCCCTATGTCGAGCTTCCTGCGACGCAGGCTTGACAAAAAAAAAGAAAGTTCACTAACAAAGGTCAAAAAGCTCAAACTTGAAACACACCAAACGAATGGACAACTACAGCCATTTCCTTATGTAAAAAATCTTGGTAAAATATGTGTTCAATGCGAGCTAAACCTCTCGCTTGTATAATGAATGTAGTGTCAAATTCTCTTGATCAAAGTAAGATTTTTTTTAAATGAATATTTCGGTTACTTTGCTTTACTGGAAGAAGAATATTCAAAGTTGCATGAATGTTATTAAACTTTCTAACATCATACTACATGGTCTGTCCTTTATTTTTCACGAAATTTAATTCAGAGTTGCTATTATAAACCCAATATTTTGGAAATATAGATCATTTATTTAACGATCTTACACATCGCTAAAAAAAAAAGGTTTTACTAGTTTTCATAGTACAATAATCTGATCGTTTATTATTTTGATAGTATGTTGCCTTATCAAATTTGCAACTCAAATTTAAGCTGTGCGTTATTATATTATTTCCCTAAGGTAATTTATGCTGTATTGGTTGACGTGGGAAACAATTTGAGAGGAAAAAAGGGGGGTGCACAAAACTGTAAAAGGATATATATATATATATCTCATTTGAGGTATCAAAACTCTACGATGTATTTTTGCTGTGAAATGGGACAAATTTATATATGAACATAACATCTAAAGTACATATATGTTATCGGAAATCGTAGGAGATGAGTGTAGGACACTAACATGCGTCACATGATGCAAGCACATGAGCTTGTCTAGTGGGTCAGATGAGGTTTAAATGTCAATGGCGGTCACTACCCTGCATTTTGTATAGAATTAAGAATAGAGACCGCCAGTGACATTGAACATCATCTGAACCACTCAACAAGCGATTGTAATGCAAATTGCCAAATTGGACCTAAAACATTATGTTTCCCACTTTGTCATGCTGGAGCATTTTATAAATGTATTTGCTTTGCTCATTATTGAAGGACATACTTCCAACACTCTCGTCCTTTTGTCTCTTCTAGATTTGTTTGTCTCATTGGAAATTGGAAATTTAACTAAATCTCCTGAATCAGGTCAGGACCACTACCTTATATGGAAATGTTTTCCCACTAATTCCACGTGTTTTAAGTAGTAGTTTACTCGTAGTAGCCCACAATGCATTGTAGTTCATTGAGTCGATTGGTAAGTTTTTTTCTTGTGTTTTGGAAATTACTATGCAAATATATTCTGACGTCAGAAAATCTAGAGTTCTCGACCTGTTAATTAGAAATAAGAAAATGTGGTATATTTGCCAATGAGATAATTAACAATATATGATAAGGGAGGGTTTGGATGGGGTTAAATGATTAAAGAACAATGCCCTTAAAAATAAAGATAAAAAAATAAATATAGAGAATAACGGGCAAAACAAATGAAGATTAGAGAAAAAAGGGGTTATTTTTTTGAAGATTAGAGAAAAAAGGGGTGAAAATTAAATGTTTACAGAATAACAGACCCCCACCCCTCAAATCCAGACCATCATAAGGGTATGCATGTAACAAATACTAGTTATAAAGACAATCGGCACAACGGATACACGTAGACATGATTTCATTAGATGAAGTACCAAATATTAAGAAGTTAAAGATGAAGTCTACAGATGACGTTGGAATGTCATGAAACATTTTGACTCAAAGAGATAAACCATTATCACTAAACTAGTATATCTTTTTGTTTAGGGGCCAGCTAAAGCTTTCTTCTGGGTGTTCTTTTGTCGGGTTTTTGTCACTTTGACAATGTATTAGATGTTAAATTGAGAATACTGCTTGATCGCAACTTTGTATTTTTTGTCAGTTTTTTTATTTGTAACTTTTTAACACAGTCTGCCGTTCCCAACGGGTATAAACAACTGTTTTCTCATTTTCTCACCTTCTTAACAACTTTCAAACATCCCGAACGTTGTCCCGGGATTAGTTAATCTTACTACATGTATACATGGGTTTTGCTCATTATTGAAGGCCGTAAGGTGACCTGTATTCAGTTGTTTAGCAATTTTCATTAGGACAGAAAATGAATTTTCCATCTAAAACGATTATTGCACTATTCAGCCAGCATCCTTTTGATTTTAAAATCGAATGAAGCCTAAGGAATTTGCAGTTCACTTTCCTTACAGGCAGACAGAAATGAATACATTTTCATTTCAATGTCAAGAGGCTCTAAAACCATTGTATTTATTGACAGAAAACGACTATACACCATCTTCAATCCCTCGAAATTTTGAAGTCATTTAGATAAAGGCAACAGTAGTATACCGCTGTTCAACGGAACAACAGAAAAACTGAAGTACAAGAAAAACAAACGCCAACATACATAAAAGCGAACTTTTTGATAACCACTGCAATATTCCTGACTTGGTACAGGGCATTAAAAGAAAACAAATGGTGGGTTTAGCCTGGTTTAATGACCTGCGAAGGCTCCTTCTTATACATGTATGGGAATGGTAAAAACTATCGCTAAAATGACAACACTACGCGACAGGAATTCAGTACAAACATTATAATGGTTCATATGAGAAACTGTGAATTAAAAGAAATATTGAAATAAAATGATTTGAACGAATTTTTTTTATGCTAATTATAGCATTTACTAAGAAAACTGTACATGTTTTATGTCTGTAAAATATAATTTACGTCCATTTTAGATGAAAACTGATTCACGCAGTTCCTCTCAAAATATATGATCGGTTCCTTCATTTAAACAATGGTAATGTCTTATATATATATATATACCATTGCGCCGTCTCCGAAATGCTTATTTTTATTAGAAAGCCTAACTAATTTAACTAGACCATAGTTCTTGAATTAACATTAGCGAACTATGGACTAGTTTTTATAAATCACTGTTTATTTTTAGAATTTTTGTTATTTTGTTTTCAAGGTCGGTTACCTTACTATTCACTACTTAATGGATATAGAGGGGGAAATACGTACTTCCTTTTACTTAAAGTGTATTATAGATCAGTTACTCATTGTCACACAAGCTTTGTGCATCCGCCCATCGGTCATATATTCATACGCCTTACCTGTAATTGTATTGATTGTGTTTGTATATAAATCGTAAATTGAAGTAATATCAATATTCTAGAAATTTGTTGTTAAGCTTAAAAGTTGTAATGGCAAGATTAGTCGAAATAAGTAGCGTTTTCTTGATTATTTTGGGAATTTTATTTCCATCATCAGCAGCAGATGAGGGGAATGGAACCATCTCTGGCGCAGGTGTATATGTTAAAGTATTGGGTCAGTCTGGGAAAATTATGATGAGCCGGTCAGAGAATATCGAATCTGATGAAAATAGGGTAACAGTAGAAATGGACGAAATTAAAGAAACTGATATGAGCGGGAACCCAGTCGGAGCAGGTGGTGCTCCAGCAACGAAACATAGCTTCAACACCTTTGCCAATCAACAATTCGAGTATAGTGAAGTTGGAGATGGAGAATTTGAAAATATTTCAGCCAAGACTTTCAATTTTTCTGCTTCTATAGCTAATGGGGCGAAACTTGTTGTTGACGTGTATATTTTTACCGAAAATGGAACTTATAGTCTAAATGGAGAAAACACGACAGTTTCAGAAGGAACTGTCAAATTTAATATTTTCATTGAAAATTGGAAATTTTGTGGAGACGGCGTTACATGTAATAAGGGATCGAAAACTGAAATTGGGAAATATGTAGACTTTGCAATTGCCATTAAAGGAAAAGGAGCAGCTCCGCAAAAGAAAACTGGTGGCGGGAAAAAGACCACAGCAGAAGAGTACGATCTTGGAAGTGGCACCAGTGTGGTCATATCAGACAAGGTGAGACTTACTTGTACAAAAACCAATCATCTGTTTTTTATCTATGGTAGTCTGGATGGGAGATACTTCAGTTCTGTATTCTTTTCCTTTTAGGCAACTAATTTTCTCTAATTTTTATACTTTTTGCCCATTATTCTCTATATTCTCTAATTTTTATACTTTTTGCCCATTATTCTCTCATTTTTATACTTTTTGCCCATTATTCTCTATTTTTTATACTTTTTGCCCATTATTCTCCATTCTGTATAGTTTTGGTTCATTTTTTCGAGTCTTTATATTTCTGTATTCTGTAAACACCATCCACACCCTCATCTTTTCAAAGCACCTGCTCAAAACGATTATTCTTTTGAACCGAATTATGAATACCACCAACGTATTATGTACAGTAAAAAAAAATGTAACGTCTCAGACATTTTCGTAAGTTATTCACTAAGAAATTAATTATCTTGCAACCCACTGTAAAAAATGTATTTTTAAAAACATATATTTCAACTTCTCTTCTGGACAAGTAATTTGAGGTTTTTAATTTTTAGTATACTTTTATACATTTTTTTCTACGCCAGATTTTTTTTTCTATATATACATTTAGATGAAATGAAGCTAGAAATACTACATCTAATCAATTTATCCTTTTTTATAATTAATGTTGTACCAAACTGAAAAAATACTCGTAGCGTTATATATTATGTTTAAGTTGATTAATTGTTATTCCTTATCTATTGATTGAGAATTGTAGTGTTGTGTCCTAAGTGTTGTGTTTGACAACTGATGTTATTGTGGTTTATGTTGTTAAATAAACAATTATACATACATGTCGTAGGCCCTGTCTTTGTTTATTGGGCGAACATTATGTTAACACCATCATAAATCGACAAGAAGGTGTGTGAATTTTACTTTAGCAAAATACGAGAGGTATGACTTACTTTTATAATGTGGGATATAAAAGTGGAGACGTGCTATGTATGGAGTAAAAAAGTGGGATCTGAGGAAAAAAGAAAATAGGGGGTGTGGGGAAAAAACAAACAAGCGGGATTTTGAAAAGAGCACCCTCATTTCACCCCTTTATATACTGCTTGAACTTAAACACATGAACATCTGTAACAAGTAAATACCGGAAAAGAAAGGTTGTTACCCGGATTTAATGAGAAAAAGGCCATTGATTTTCATGATTTATTTGAGTTCAGCTTAGAGAAAGGCGGATGGGCGAAACAGTTCAGATCTTCACTTTTCAAATTTCTCACCCAGTTCAAATAGAGTTTGAATTAGTTTTCTGTTGTATTCATATCACTTATTATCGTGACCTTCGCTTGCGTACCCCATTTATTTTGGCCAAGTTGTGTTTTAATGAAATGATGACGCGGAATATAGAAAAAAATAATACGAAAGTAAACAAAAAAAAATATGATAGCTGCACTATTTACATTCCTTTGAAAGGTCATCGATACGGATGTAAACATTTTGTCATAATTGACCTGTTTCAGTCCTTTAAATCGTTCATAAACTCAACCGTGAAGTCATTCACATTTTTTTACTTAAAAAACTATGGTCCGGTATTAAAAAAATAATATCTTTACAATTTTGTAAAATTTTCACATTTATACCATTCATGTATTGAAATTACCATGCATAATTACATAGACAAATTATATTTATTTCAATACATGAATGATATAAATCTGAAGAATGGAAGATGTGAGGGTCTTTCATTCTCCGTATATGATTTTTTTTTTTTTACATTTTTGGTTTATAAAAACTTCCTGATCACGATTTTCTTTTCTTCATTCAACCCAAACTTAATTTGATTTTTAAAGCAAAAACATTCATTATTTATTGATGGAATACACCCAAATCTAAAATTAGGCGTAAATAACTTAGTCATATCATGGAAGTAATATTTCTATTACTTCCATGGTCATATACAAGGAGATGTGGTACGCATGATTACCGATGAGACAAATATCCACCAGAGTAAACATTTATGACACGGGTATTTGAAACTATACGCTATTTTACAACCCAATTAATTTCTGTTTACAATACAATTTTATTGATTTACAATTTGATACATTAAATATTTCAAATTATATAGTGTCGTGTTTGTCACGGCTTCAAATTTGTTTTCAACATATATTTCTTATTCCGTTTCCTTTATCCTTCATCGAAACACTATGGTAAAGGATGACATGGCACTTTGCTGAGACATTACAAAAACTGTACTGCATTTTTAGAGTTGCTTCCCTTACCATTTTTTTTAAATAGAGTTTGTTCAATTTGTCTTCATAAATATCTAGGGACCCCCTGCAATGTTGTCTCGTTTCACAACAAAAATCGACAATAAATACCTTTTATGATAGCATTCAGATTTTTTCGTCGTTGCTTGCTTTATTTCCAGTAGCAACTATTTCATGAACATTTCGGAAGATAGGTATATTTTCTTCTTCAAATGAATGAAAACTAGTGCATTAAGATAAAACCTAATAGAAAAAAGGAAATTTGAAACATTTCACCTAAATGTTTTTGGAATGGAAGATATTTGTCTGTGTACCTATTTATGTCCTTATATAGTAAGTTGCCCATGAAGTCTTACGTCCTTATTTTGTTATTGATGTGCTTTTTTTGATTGATTTGGAGGAAGCTACACTGTATACTCCCCGATAAGAACCACCGTTCTACGACAAACAAACTAACAGTCTAATTTTAAATATCGGAGTTGAACGCACCTTTCCACGAGGGTTTGAACCGAAGTTACAACTTTACGGCGGTGATAGGCTATAGTGATCGTCCATTCGTGCACGTGGCTGTAGTAAAACTGCATGGGGAACTATAGAAAGATATAAAAAGATGTGGTATAAGTGCCAATGTCACAATTTGTAAAAGTACACCATTATAAATCGGCATCCTCATTTAAGAAATCTAATAAACATTGCTATCAAATTGTTTGGATGAAAACAAATTTGAAAAGTTATTTACTTTTTAGCAGAACACATCTGTATAGTTTGTTGATATACCCGTACTTTAGCCTATATTCATAAATTGTTACATGTACTTTTACTTAATGGTTAATGATTTTTTCGCTTCGAAATGTGTTTCATCTTTTTAAAATTACAAATAAATAAGCAATTTTTAAGTCACTACACTGTAGAAATGGTGTTTAGATCCTAAACACAATCCTAAGCACATCCTTTGTGCACTTTTTTTACATGTTTAGATCTAAACGTGTCTCAGTACAATGTGTTTAGGATTGTGTTTAGAATCGTGTTTAGCTTAAAAAAGTGTGTTTAATTTCATTTTTAAACGTGTTTAAATTCACGTCATGT
Source organism: Mytilus trossulus (assembly GCF_036588685.1). Lineage (NCBI taxonomy): Eukaryota > Metazoa > Mollusca > Bivalvia > Mytilida > Mytilidae > Mytilus > Mytilus trossulus. Next base: position 164,360 of record NW_026963316.1, on the reverse strand, counting down.
TTAAATAGTATGTCCTTACTGAAAAATGTGTTTAGAAATTAAACACAATCCTAAACACGTTTAGATCTAAACATGTATCACAAGTGTTTAAATTCTAAGCACGATTACGTAGGCGTTACTCGTTTAAAAATGTTCATATCAATTTATAATTTATAACAAATGCTGTGATGAACACTTATTTGTTTTAATTACTTTTTTTCGTACTAGTAATTGCCTTTGATTATTATTTTTTCGCTTTTTGTTGTTTGTTGTTTTTTTGGTTTCTCTTTAGTTGTAATTTTGCGTTGGGTAGCAGCTGGTTGTTACAAACTTGAGAATAGATTCAAGAATCAAGAGTGACAGACAAAACAGACGAGAACCTTGTAGACTATGAACATGTGCACGATATAACTGAATATATAAAAAAGAAGATGATCATGTGGTATGATTGCCAATGAGACAACTGTCCACAAGAGACCAAAATGACACAGACATTTACAACTATAGGTCACCGTACGGCCTTCAACATTTCTTTTGTAATGTGGGATGTAAAAGTGGAGATGTGCGATGTATGGAGTGAAAAATTGGGATCTGAGGGAAAAAGAAAGAAGGGGTAGTGGGAAAAAACAAACAAGAGGGATTTTGAAAAGAGCACCCTCATTTCACCCCTTCATATACTGCTTGAACTTAAACAATTCACCATCTGTAATAAGAAGATACCGGAAAAGAAATTAGGTTGTTACCCGCATTTAATGAGAAAAAGGCCATTGATTTTCATGATTTATTTGCGTTCAGCTTAGAGAAAGGCGGTTGGGCGAAACAGTTCAGATCTTCTCTTTTCAAATTTCTCGTCCAGTTCAAATAGAGTTTGAATGAGTTTTTTGAAGAAAATGAAATTGTTTTCATATTACTTATTATCGTGACCTTCGAGGCTTGCAGACCCCTTTTTTGTTGTGTTTTTTTAATGAAATGATGACGAGGAATATAGAAAAATTAAATACGAAAGTAAACAAAAATAAATATGATAGCTGCACTTATTTACATTCCTTTGAAAAATCATTCATACGGATGTAACATGTTGTCATAATTGACCGGTTTCAGTCCTAATATGGGACTTTAAACCGTTCAGGAACTCAACCGTGAAGTCATTCACATTTTCTACTTAAAAAAACTATGGTCCGGTATTAAAAAAAATAATTTCTTTACATTTTTGTCAATTTTTCACAATTATGCATTGAAATTAATATGATTTGTCTATTTCAATAAAAAAACCTCACATTACTATTATTCGTTTAACATTTTTATTTTAAACATTTTTGGTTTTAAAAAAAAATCTTGATCACGATTTTCTTTTCTTGTCATTCAAACCAAACCTAGTTTGATTTTTAAAGCAAAAACATTCATTAGTTTATTGACGAAATACACCCAACTCTATAAAAAGGCGTAACTGACTTGATCATATATAATTATAAAGAGATGTTATATGATTGCCGATGAGACAACTAACCACAAGAGTAAAAATTTATGACACGGGTATTTGAAATTATTCGCTATTGTATGATCCCATTAATTTCTATTTACAATACGATTTTATTGGTTTACTATTTGATACATTAAATATTTCAAATTACATAGTATCGTGTTTTGAACACGGCTTCAAATTTGTTTTAATACAACATTTATTTTTCATTCCTTCTCCGGGGATCCTTTATCACCATTTTTTTATTTTTCATTCCTTCTCCTTTATCTTCATTGAAACACAAGGACAGAGGAAGACATTTTGCTGATGCATGAAAAAAGAATTCATGAGAGTTACCTCCCTTACAAAACTGAAATAAATAAATTGGATCTTTTTTTATTTTGTTCAATTTGTCTTCTTGAGAAACCCCCTGCAATGTTGACTCACAAACCAAAATCGTAAATAAACTGGCCTTTGATGATGGCTTTAAGATTTTTTTCGTCGTTGCTTGCTTTATTTACAGTGGCAAAAATTTCATGAATATTTAGGAAGATAAGTATTTTTTTTCAAATGCATGAAAAATAGTGGCATAAGAGAAAACAATGGTAAAAGAAAATTTAAAATAATTCACTTAAATTTATTTGGAATGGAAGATAGGTATCTTTATTCCTAGTTACGTGTTTGTATAGTAAGTTTCCCATAAAGTCTTGCGTCCTTGTTTTGTTTTGATTCGCTTCTTTTGTCATTGATTGATTGATTGTTTGTTCTGTTTTTATTTTTAATTCGGCATTCTTGCCAACCACTTTGTATGTGTAGAGGAAGGCTATACTCCCCGATGAGAACTACCGTTCTACGACAAACAAACTGACAGTCTTTAAGATCGGAGTTTAACTTTTAAGATCGGAGATTAACCTTTAAGATCGGAGTTTAACCTTTAAGATCGGAGTTTCTTCGAGGGTTTGAACCGAAGTTACAACTTACAACTTAACGGTGGCGATAAGCTATAGTGATCATGCATTCATGGCTGTAGTTAAACTACATGGGAAACTATAGAAAGATATAAAAAGATGTGGTATAAGTGCCAATGTCACAATTTGTAAAAGTATATCATTATAATTCTGCATCCCCACTTAAGAAATCTAATGAACATTGATATTAAAGTGTTAGGATGAAAACAAATTTGAAAAGTTATTTACTTCAAGTTAGCAAAGCACATCTGTATAATTTTTTGATACCCGTACTATAGCATATATTCATTAATTGTTACATGTACTTTTACTTAATGGTTAATGTTTTTTTTTCGCAACGAAAGGTTAATGTGTTTCGTCTTTTAAAAAATACAACAAATACGCAATTTTTAAGTCACTAAATAATTATGTATACGTACAAAATGTAGGCGTTATCCGTTTAAAGATGTTCATATCAATGTATAATTCATAAAAAATTCTGTGACGAACGTGACTTATTTGTTTAATTTTTTTTTTTGTACTAGTAATTGTCTTTTGATTATTATTTTTTTGTTTTTTTGTTGTTTGTTGTGTTTCCGATTCTCTTTTTGCTGTGTTTTTTGCGTTGGGTAGGGGCTGGCTGTTACAAACCTGAGAATAAAATCAAGAATCAATAGTAAGAGAGACAGACAAAACAGAGAAGAACCTGTAGACTATGAATATGTGTAGGATATAACTGTATATTGAACCTGTAAAAGTGATGAACTCACTGAAAAACATCGCCTCCGTGTTTTTAGTTACTTGTAGTTTATAAAGTTTTTATTTCGGTTTTGTGATCTATAGGCATACCGTGAATAATTCTACCAACATATTATATATAAAGCACGCAATATATTTATATTGTATCAAAATTGTTTTGAAATCCCATTTCTCTAGCCTTGTGGTATTGGCCTGGAAGTAATTGATTTTATTGTTATAACAAAAGAACTAGGATCACACATGTATCTCCGAGTTTTTATTGATAATGCATATATATATCCCCAATACTTATAGTTGTTTTATTTTTTCTACAGGTTCAATATGATGGTGATGGCGACTGGGTACCTACACCGACTGGATATCCTAAACTGGAACAAAAAGGTTCAAAAACACTTTTTGTCTTCCGTTTTGACAAATTTTCAAAGAGTGTATTGTACGACCCACAAGTTGATTTAGGAAAGTCACCTGATACCCCTGAAACGCCCACAATGGAAAAGGAAACCAACGCAGAAGGCGTTTGGGTCAAAGTTTTAGGAAAGTCGGGTAAAATTCAAGTCGGAAATAGGCAGAACCCATCACAAGACCCGAACAGAATTACTATAGAATTTTCTGAACTTAAAGAAAAGAAAACAGATGGTAGCGACATAAAAGACAATAAGCACAGATTTAACAATTTTGCTGTCACAGACTTTCAGTTCTCACCACCAATGGACGCAGAATTCATGAATCTGACAGTGAAAAAATTCACATTCAACGCAACTTTGAATGAAGAAGGTGCTATGCTAGAAACGGAAGTGCTCATATTTCGCGAAGACGGCGAAATAACTCTTGGGAACGAAACTACGATGGTAAAAAAAGGAAATATGAAATTTAGCACAACAATAAAAGACTGGAAGTTTTGTGGACAGGGCGGTACAACGTGCTCTTCAAGCGAGGTAGGCGAATTCTTAGACTTTGGAATGAGTATTAAAGGCAAAGGTGCTCCGAAGAAAAAACCAAATAGCGATAAAGGAAATGCTGAAGAATATGACCTTGGTGAAGACAGTTCAGTTGTTATGTCCAGAAAGGTAAGCAACGAATACTAGTACTTATAAGTTAATAAAACATGCATTGCATTTGAAAATATCGTTGAAGTTCGCTTTTAATTAAACTTTGCTCTGGTTCACGTTCCCAATGTTCACAGATTGAACGAGTTTTCCTTATGTTTCGTGAAACTGCTGTAGTTTAATATTTAGTAAGTTGCATATTTATTCGTACCTGTGACAGTTGCAATAGAGTCAAAGAGATCACCATTTTTGCATCTATGTTGATCTTAAATCAGATGCCGAAACTTCAATCTTATGATTGGCCTGTTTTAAACATGTACACTATAATTTTTAGAATTTTCATCTGTACTTTTTATTTTCGGCATATATCATGTAAACTAAAACATAGAAATGTAAATCTATCGTTTACTTATTTGCCATGGTACTTAGGTTCCTAACAAAATAATAATCACTTGGACTATTATACAGGTATAGAGCAGATTCAAATAGATCATGGGTATTGAACAAAATCACAATGGTGGTACTATACTGAATGACAAAAATGTGAATAAAATCAAAATTTAACGAAACAACAAAGAATCGGGCAATGATGATGGTTATCTTGACCATAAACCTACAAATTCCTTGCGTGTATTATATATAATATCTATAGTGTTTTACAAGTATTTTTCCAATTATGTTTTATTATTTTTTACAGGTCAAATACAACACTGATGATTGGACAACAATGGCATCTGGATATCCAATGGTTGTGACGCAGGGCAGTAAACAAATATTTTACATTCGTCTAAACAAGTTCACAGGGACAGCTTACTATGACCCAACAGTTATATACAACACCGATGGAACTAATGGCAGCACCCGTAATTCTGTGTCATTATTCGCGTGTTTTGTGTCAGTTTTTATTTGTGTATTTTTGTTTTAAATATCATAAATGACTAAGCTGTTTATAATTGGTATTGTGGAAATTGAATGACAACGACCTTTGACAGTTTTCATAAGCCCAAGTTTGACCGTTTTACAGAATTAACGTCGCTGCATAATCAGTATAGTGGCCTTTGTCATTTTATAGAAAATACAAACGTAAGATTCCGTATTGTTCTTGACATACGTTTGATTGTTCTGCGTATGTATGTGTACGTTTTAGATAAAACTATAATACGATGGCCTGTGGGCCTTGTCATTGCGCGAAAATTTTACTGACTACAGAATCGTCATATATTTTGTATTTATCATATTTTAAGAATGATGCTATTGTCCTTTCATTTAAAAAAACAAACTTTCACATATGTAAGGCATGCTCCGGTAGGCAAGACAAATCTTTTATAAAACCATGCCAGACAACCTACGCGATACATAGAGGCACTACTTAACTTTCCGAATCAGTTTGAATCACCAGTCATCTTGAAATATTTTTCTATGTTCTCACCTTATCGTTTGAATTGTTCCAAGATTTTATACTTGTTACAAACAGTCACTCCAAGTAATATAACAGATGACAAGTTTAATTCGTAATGATACGTTGGTTAATGTCTATTCCATGTCAATATTAATTAGAAAAAGCGCCTCTTTCATAATTTGCCATGCAATCACATTGGTGCTATATTTTTGAAGAAAATTCTGAAAGTTATTTACGTCCCAAAATGTCAATATGTATTGTCCAGATTTGGTCTGAACTTGGAAATAAAAACTGCGAAATAAATTTGGAAGAGAAAATTGTTTCGCATCCCCTTTTTTACATCCCCATTTAATTTTTAAGAGTCAAAATGAATCTTTAGTTATACGCAACTTATACATTGAAATTCAAAATGGCTTATCAGAACGCGTCGAAATGAACATACATTTTCTCGCCATTATTATCTCAAAAGTACAAAAAGACCATTTTGTCATTTCAAATTTCGCAATTGCTTTGCACTTTGGAGAGGACTTATATATGTTTATCAACCAATGTGGGAATATAATAAAGCATAGAAGGCTGTATGAGTGTGTGTTTATGTGTGAGAGAGCGAGTTATTTTTCAGAATGTATAAATGTTGAACAGTTGAGTTCGTGATTATTGATAATTTAATTGATATACTATATTATTGTATTTAATATCGCCCTTTGTAAATTTGTACAATCTGTTGCCGTATAACATTGTAATCAGGAACATGAGTCAGCTTAAACAAATTGAACTGACTGTATGTATACTATGGACAATTAATATTTGAAATTTGATAAAACTCAACTTGCTACATGTATGCTTTCTAAATCGTTGGATACGCATCTCATTTTAATCTAGGAAAACAATCAAATTATAGAAATTGATAATTAGGAATAAATGTAAAACTGTTTCCGAAGTCGTCCGTTAACCTGGAAAAATATTTTTTAAAACTATATTTATAAGCAGTGTGCAGAGGCACGGTAGTATGTCCTGGCCCATAAGGGATTATGATAGCCTTTTTAGAATTTTAACCACTTTCACTGCAAAAACTTCTAGAAGAAGTACTTTCATTTTACTATTGAAAAATGAATTTGAATGTGTATCTTGCCCGTTTACTTTTTTTTGCTATTTTTAAAAACCTTAGACCTGCAGTGCTTTTAGGTCTTTTATCATGCAGTGAATACACAATTTAAAAAAATTCTAAAAAAAATCATTTTCATAAGTTTGTTAAATTGTTTTATATTTTTCTACACCTGATTCATCCCTCAGTTTGGGAAAGTGTGTTCAGGTGATTCTGTATTGTTTGTCCAATGACACTGTTCAGATACATTGACTTAGGTAGGGCATTCGTCTCAACTCGGCCGATTCCGTACCCTCATCTAACAAAGGAGAGTAGCGGATTCTACCGAGGATTGCCGAATGTTAGGTAGGGTACACAAAAGAACAACCTAAATTCTGGAATGCAAATACTACCGTGCCACCTGAAAGATGAACATAGTGTACAGAAGATTGAAGAAAAGAGGGAGGCTCAATTTTTGTTGTATTTGTTTTTCTCATTTGTAGTTAAGGGGGTAGACCTTGGTCCAGGAAGATAACTCTTTAATTCAGTGATGCGTTTTTAATAGTCAAGTTTAATTAATGCATTTTAAGCATTTACCTGTAAACAGATTGAAAATAATCTATGTATCCTAGAAGCTTAGAACATATTTATAAAAATGGCCGACACAAACGTACTGATGATTTTAAGAGTTATTACCCTAAACCTAGGTCTACCACCTTAAGGCATCTTTGTAATTTGTACTCATCTTTGTTATCAGTTGTATCAAAGAATATGTCTTACTTAAAACTGAAAGACATAGATTTACTTCCTATTTTTGATATTTAACAGACATAACGAGATTCTTAACAGAATGTATGTTTTTTTTCCAGAATATTCATGTACTAGTTATAATCACTTATGTCTACATGTACATTAATCTCGATGTTTTTACCTACTTTTCAATAGTGATGATCATCTGCTTTAAAATTGATGATTTTCAAATGTTTTGTACTTTTTTCACAAGTTATTGTTGGCTTTGATAATTCCAAACTGTTGCATACTTTTTTTTTATTTCTTTTTTACATGTACAAAATGTACTTAATAAATGAGTATTGGGACGAATAAAGTTATTGTTTATAAAACATGAGTTTTTATTTTTAAAATAGTCTCCAGAAGACTATTGATCATGAAACTATTCCTCCAGTCTCTGTATAAGTAATGTGCATACGAAGGATTCTGAGGCCAGAGGACAATGGAGTTCAACCCGCAGTTGTATAAATTGATATTCAAATTCAAATATTTATTGCCATATAAACTTTAAACATTAAGTTTGTGACATACAAAATAATAAACAATATCATAACTATATTTCACATATATATACACAATCATTCATTTACAGTAAATATTCCAGTGTCCCCTGTCCTCAGTTCTAATGACCTTTTGATGAAGGACCCCAATTTATTTACATGTGATGGTGTTGATGGATTGAGTCTAGAAATAAATCTTTAACAGAAAAATTAAAATCCAAATTGTTAAAAAAAGTGATTTCTTAGTTCCATATTTAATTTACATATTACAAGTCCGAAACGTGACTGATTGAAATCAAACCAAATATCCTTCCCTCATAATCCAATCGACAAAGTTTGCAAAACTTGCTTCTTTTATGCATTGTACAATATAATTTCGTCGAAACTTGCATGAAATATTTCGACTGGATTAAATATTTGCTGTTGCATAATGTATTTGTCGCTGGATGACAAACTTGCTGTGGATAAACTAGTAGATTGTGCCTTAAATAATTGCTGCTTCATGACATAGTTGGTGCATCTTGAAATGTTTGCTATTAGATGAAATATTTTCTATTAGATGACATATTTACTATAACATGTAGATGAAAGAGTTGTTGCTGCTGAAATAGTTGCTGCTTCGTAAACTAGAGTATGGGCTTTGCTCATTGTTGAAGGCCGTACGGTGAACTATAGTCGTTAATGTTTGTGTCATTTTGGTCTTTTGTGGATAGTTGTCTCATTGGCAATCATACCACATCTTATTTTTCATAGTTGCTGCTGCATTATATGTTTGTTGCTGGATTCAAACATTTGTTTCTGTATGTGACAGATCTGAAGCTGGATGAAATATGTGCGGCTGCTGTTTGGTGTTAATCAAACCCCGACTGCTTGATATGTTTATTTGCACATTAAAAATGAGGGCCATGAGATATCAACTGACAACGCCATGGCTAAAAAAGATAAAAAGACAAACAGACACGTTGTTTTAACAGTATCGCCTCAGATTTGTTTAAAAAATGGATTTCTTAATACATGTTCACGTACTATATATACAATCAACAACTATTTGGGTGCCAATTAAGAACAGAATAGCGTTTGTACTTCCTAAAGAAAAAGTTGGCCCTTCAAAATTCTTTTTTTTTATTTTATCGATCAATTTTCATTTTTATGCAAGTAAAAGTAAATGACATATACTTATAAAATCATTTCGTGTGGTAGATAAAAATAGTAAATATAATACATTTTGTGCAAGTTTTTTTTCCGGAAAGGAAAACAGAAGATGTTATCATTTATGTCGATCTAGATAACCTTGTATATACATTTTAACGGAAGGCTATTTCCTTTCAACATATGTTACCTATTGTCAGTAGGCGTACATTAAGTTTAAACATAAACACGACTTTGCAAAATCTATCAATTACTGAATATTTTGTTTCAACGTATATTATAACAAAAGTTATATATCAGTTGATATCTAATCACGACCTTGAAAAATATATCGCTAATACTACAAATTTGCCTTTGATCTTTTTGTGTGATGATTTTTTTATTTCGAGCTATTTTGATGTGTATAACAACCTAACCTGCCAAAAGGCTTTGAAATTCTTTTTTTTTAGAATAACTGTTAATAAACTCTTCATAGATACCAGTATTAAATTGTACATTTACACCAGACGCACGTTTTGTCTACAACAGACTCATCAGTGATGCTCGAATCCCAAAAAGTTTAAAAAAAAAAAAAAAAGCCAAGTTGAAGAGCATTGATGACCAATCTTAAAAGATTTACCAAATACAGCTTTGGTAATCTATTCCAGAGGTAGAACATCCTTAGTATTTCAAAAATTCCAAAGTTTTGTAAACAATTAATTTAGAAACATGACCATATATAATGATAATTCATGTCAGCACACAAGTGATGACTACGGGGTTGGTGATACCCTCGAGGAATTAAAACTCCATCAGCAGTGGCATCGACCCAGTGGTTGTTAATAAACTCATCATAGATATCAGGATCAAATTTTATATTTACACCAGGTGCACGTTTCCTTTACAAAAGACTAATCAGTTACGCTCGAAGTATCCTCTTTTGCAGTGGATTGGTGAGGTTGTAGTTTATCAATCCTTAACACACTGTCATTAGAAAAAAGCAAAAAGAACATAGCTTTTATTTCTGTTATTTATACGGAAGACTTGTGGAGGACCGAATCATTAAACAAAAGCTCACATCTTGCTTCATCTTCAAGACAGATCTGAACTGACTGCAATCGAGTTGTTTGAACAGTACTGACTTTATCGCAGTGAGGATGACTTACAATTGATTGAAAGACCGAAAATGACTCAATAATTACTCGTTCAGTCTTTAAAGAGAGACAGCTGTTCAGATCAAACTTCACGTTCCAGATTAATACGAGTCTAGTTCGTTGTCGCGGTGTGCGTGTTTTTGTAATAACCAAGTGACCAACAATTGAATATGTCATGATAATAAATAATACGTAAATGATTATCAAAAACATTGCAGAAGCCTTAAAGAAAATCACAAAACCTGGCTACGCTTTATTTAGCTGTCTTAATTCATTTATGGATTGGTCAGTGGCAAATATTTCATCAATTTTCAGAAAAACAGAATTACAATAAGTTAGTTAGGGTTGTAGGTTTTAATACCTAATCGAAAAAGTGTGTATGTGAACGGGACATTAAATAATTTCTAATGAAATAAGAAAAGACATTTTACTATGTAAAAGGCTGCAATGATTCCCAAAATGACGAAAGGGCTGATCCAAGGGGCTTAACTCAGATCTTTGGATTCCACATTCCATTCATTTACAACTACTTACTAGTTGATTTCTCTACTAGTATTCAAAGCCCTTATTTTTTGTTTAAGTTTTCCCCCTGAGAATTTGAGATAGTAGTAGTCACCTGATGTATATAGTAATGAAACCATTCACACCAGTCTGAGGGTCACTAACTACTTTAAATCCAAGAGCGTATGCATTCCAACGTATCTAGGACTTGAATTGCTAGAGCCCTTCATCTTTCCTTTTTCGAACTAACGAGTGCTTCCATTTCTTAGATACAACACTTTAATATAACGATACTATAAACCCTAGCCATCGAAATAGATGCTAAAAAATCACTAACTGCTTGACAATTATCATATTTTTAAAATTGTCGTCGTTCTTCAAGTTATTATTGATAGCTTGATATGAGCTGTATAGTATTTCGTAAATTATCGCGGGAAGTGTTTTATCATTAATTCTTAAAAAAAATCAGTCACATACAACAGAAACACAATTCAACCCAGATTTACTCAACTAAAATAATATTATGCAATATATTGAAAAGTTCTTTAAGAATCATGATAAAATCATTCCAAACATACTAAATATAATCAGAAAATTCCATTTATTTTATTGTAGAAATATAATAGCTTTATTTACTTTTACACATTGCTTTATTTCATCGTGACTAGAAGTGTATACGAAACTTCTATGACCGATATTTTATTGTAAATACTACAAAGACACGCCTATTTAAACAGCTCTTAATGATTTCACAACCCCAATAAAAGACGGAAGTATCATTGTAAAGAGCTCTAGATATCAGACTTATTTGTATTAATGCATTGTATGTTTAAAAATATACAATTCATTGTTTGTAAGGAATACTTCATGTCATTGCTATTAACAGAAATGAACTCAACCAAGTCAATCATGAGACGAACGAAATTTTGGTTATATTTCAGAAGAGGCTTATCCTGAATCGTGATGTGTGAGAGTGCACTGTATTACCTTATGTTATCCGGGAGAGAACGATTGTTGTAGACTTTTTACATATTTATAAAACATATACATGCATATAAGGCTCGTATATCAAAGTAACCCTTCAGTCAGAAATAGGTGTCAGAAATACCACGTGTATGAAACATATTGATCGTTGTGAAATCGTAATATAATTCCTTATAAATCTTCGTTTAAATTTTTTTTAATTTTAATGACCTTTAATCCATCTGAATAGCCAAAGCAAATATTTTATAAAAACATATAATCATAATTTAAAATAAAAATGAATGTCAGTATATTTTCAATATAGTTCTGTAACAATACTCTCTCTTTCTTTTATATATCAGATTTTTAGAAAGATATATGTTTTTCAGTTTCCCTACTTGGATTCATGTTAACGATTGATAACGCAATGAAACGATAAACATACGGTGTGAGCAAAGGCTCCGTGTTGAACACCGTACATTGACCTATAATGGTTTACCATTTTTTGAAATTGTTATTTGGATGGAAATTTGTCTCATTGGCACTCACACCACATCTTCATACATGTATATCTATTTAGCTGTACCGAAGACACTTTCATTTTCAAATATATATATAAGGCAACATTACATGAAAACACCAAACTCCATGCAAAATTCAAAACTCAATCGAATGGCAAAAGCAAAAGCTCAAACACACCAAACAAAGTTATAACAACTGTCATATTCATCACTTGGTACAGACATTTCCTTATGTTAAAAATGGTATATTTGACTGGGTATAATAGTTAGCTAAACCTCTCTCTTGTTTGACAGTCACACAGAATTCCAATATATTGACAACCATGTGTGAGCAAAACATGAAATACAATATTCGGTAAAAATGTCATAAACGGTTATGTGGAGCAGGATCTGCTTACCCTTCCGGAGCACCTGAGATCACCCCTAGTTTTTGGTGGGGTTTGTGTTGTTTATTCTTTAGTTTTCTATGTTGTGTCATGTGTATTATTGTTTTTCTGTTTGTCTTTTTCATTTTTAGCCATGGCGTTGTCAGTTTGTTTTAGATTTACGAGTTTGACTGTCACTTTGGTATCTTTAAAAACACTAAAATATAACTATGTCAACAAAGACAAACCAAAATATCATATAAACATAAACACTCTATAGAAAAGAACATAAGCATACACGAAAAACAAGAATACACAAAATTACCAAAGAACATTATCACAATGTCAGAATGAATGATAAATGCGCCAAGCCAAAAGAACATTTACCAAATATGGGCTAACCAGTAAATGTTAAAATATATGGAGACAAATTAAAAGAAAACATGTAATCAAGATGATGAATATTGTCAGTACCTAGAATATATACGCCAAAACTAGCATGTATTATTTGTGAAGTCGATTATACGGAATCGTTTTGTTTTAGTAAAAAGGACGTTTAAATTTTGTAAAAAGGACGTTTAAATTTTATAAAAAGAATTATCATTGATATGGTCATAACTATAAATTATTTTTGAATTTCTACTTTAGGAACAGATTATCATAGCTGTCTGAGGCAAGACCTTTCAGATTTTTCGGTCCTCATTGCTTTTGGTTTATCAGCACAACGGTAACCATGTTTGATGTGCTGAACAGTAGCAAATGTTTTGTCCTGTAATAAGATATATTTATTTTAGTATATAAATAACTCATAGCTGAGAGGGTGATAGAGCCGATTGGTACCCCGAGAAAACATTGTCAACTGCTGTGAAGCCAAGTTTGACAATGCTTTTTCGAGGGGTACCAATCTGCTCTATCACCCTCTCAGCTATGTGTTATCTAATTTATTATACTGAATGTCCTATAATTATTGTCTTTTACAGATACATTTTAAAAATATTTTCTATGACGTAATATGAAAATGTTAAATATACAATCTTGTACCGTAATCGGTTATTTCGTTTTTACTATTTTATACAATCATTAAAACCACTGTATACTAATTCACCATAAAATCACTAGTATTTCTTTAATTTAAAACGTCTACATTAAGTCTTTCAAAATGGGAGAATAAACCAGTCATAATATGCTATATTTCACCGCCCTATTTATCATTGAACGGACATTCATCTTACAAACAAGTAGAAATGTATATCTGTACAAATGCAGAATGAACCAGTCTGATTAAGTTTGTAAATAGAATATAAGATATTATAGATTAAGTTCATTGAACGTATATTTTCTCACATCAAAAGACAAATTATAGAATAAGTCAAAGTAATAAAAATCATGTATTATCATAGAAGGTTTAATTATACATATTATTTTAAACAAAAGATTAATTTAGACTGAGAAAATTCTTTTTTACCGACTCACGTCTTTTGATTTTATATTGCCACGAAGAGAGAGAAAAGAAAAGATAGGTGTCTATGCAATAGAGAAAACACATACTTCTATATGCATGAAAAGAACACAAGTGTTTCAGTACCAGCTAGGCTTCCATATAGAACATTTTATACAGTAAACACTCATCATAGTTACCAGGATTGAAATTCTTCATTTGCGCCAGACGCGCGTTTCGTCTACCAAAGACTTATCGCAGTGACGCACGAAATTTGTGTTTTAAAAGGCCAAATAAAGTACGAAGTTGAAAAGCATTGATGACGAAAATTTCCTCACAGTTTTCTAAAAAAAAAACCAAGCAAAAGTAATCTGTTCCTGGTGTACAAACAATAAACTTAATCAAGTACATGTAGTCAGAGTCATAATATTACTATCTAAATAGGGTAGTATGTGTTAAAATTAGTATATAATATAGATGTATCTGTTAAGCTGTGCGGACTTTTGTCCGCTGTTCTGATGACCCATTTGTGGCATTAGGCTGTTTTCTGTTCTTTGGTAGGATTGATGTCTCTTTGATCAATTTCCCGTTTTCATTGTAAATTTTGACAATCATAATTTTATTTTTTTAAATTAAGATCATGCTTTCTATAAATCTTCTAATTTGGCTATTTGTGAGGATTAATCCTCTTGAAAATCTTACGATAATCATGTTCACTGCAGGTTGTATTTATGACTGTTCACAGGCTAGAGTTACTTTAACTCTGCTTGTTATGCTATCTGACTCATACATACATGTATACGTCTTTTAAATTTTTGAAAGTTTACAACAATCGTATCCGTCAGACAAACTAGGGAAATACCAGCGCACATAAAACAATTGTAATAAACATGTGCCCATAATAAATACAGCCCAACTATCGTTTGTCTCAATTCTGTTGAATTAAATTTTTTTCCGATAATAGCCATGTCGATGACAGAGTTTTCATACAAAATAAGTCTGAAATCTAAGGCTCTATAGAATTATATTTCCGTCTTTTTACAAGGGTTGCAAAATAATAAAGACCTGTTAAAATGGGCGTGCTTTCATAATATTTACAATGAAATATCGGTCATAATAGAAGTTTCGTTTCTACTTCTCGTCACGATAACATAAAGATGTGTAAATTGAAATACAATATTTATACATTGAAAATAATTGGAAATTTCTGATTATATTTAGATTTGATTTAAAGATATTTTAAATATATTGCATGATCCTATTTTAGTAATGAACATTATCATTGTTACTGCATTTTCGATAAAAAAAAAACTCACCCCAGTAAAGTACGTAAACAACGCATGATAAACTTACAATAGTAAGGACAACAATTGCAGTGGTGTATTCCCAACTATGCATGTATGCAGTTCAAGCGAACGTTTGGTTTTAAAAAAATGTTGTGTTGATAGTTATATAACCATATACATCAGCAGATTACTAGTATCTTCAAGTATATCGTCAAAGAACACTTGTATAAGAAATATGTTTTTTTACTATCGGTAAAGGCACTTTGAGCTGGTCCTTGGCACTTTCTCAACAAAACTGGATAAACATTTGAAGCAGGATTTATGCTTTTGGAACACCTAAGATATTAATTCAATCCATGGTTTTTGGTTCGATTCGTGTTTCTCAGTCTGGCTGTCTAATATAAAAAAGAAGATGTGGTATGATTGCCAATGAGACAACTATCAAAATGACACAGACATTAACAACTATAGGTCACCGTACGGCCTTCAACAATGAGCTAAGCCCATATCGCGTAGTCAGCTATAAAAGGCCCCGATAAGACGATGTAAAACAATTCAAACGAGAAAACTAACGGCCTTATTTAAGTAAAAATTAACGAAAAACAAATATGTAAGATGTGTTTTGTGTACTGTTGTTTGACTTTTCGTCGTTTTTCGTTATTTCTTTGCCAAGCCATAGTCAGTTTGTTTGTTGATTTTTAATATCCCTTTTGTATATTCCGTCTATCTTGTAAGGATGTTGAGTTTATTTGGATGGCTGTTTTAATTATTTTGGTTTTGAGAGGTTCGCAAATGATGTCGTCATCACGGAAGAGTGTAGAGAATTGAAAGTGTGATTTTTTTAGAGACATGGAAACATGATAAACAAAATTAATTTGATCAAGAAGACAGATAAAAAGACAATGTGCCGTTTACACATTGAACAAAAGAACGATGCTGTCAAATTGATCAAAATTAACGAGGATGTAGAAATAATGTCACCTGGACTTCTTCTAGTGATGTGGAGGCATCTGTTTAGTTGTGCTGGATGTAGAAATAAATAGTCACGTGCATTCTGGTTACGATGCTTCGTGTAAAGATAAAGTGTAAAACCTCTTTGAGGGGTCTGTATGGGGCCTGTTGCAACCCATTATTTTCCCCTAGCCTCTTTTCTATAGTGACAGTCAAAATCTAACATAACGCTCAACTCCTTTTCAAAACTAGTACATATTGTATAATACTAGTGTGTTTTGTTCTCGTTCTTATTATGTTCTCGTTATACATTTTGCACTGGATGTTAAGCAAACAAAAATTAGCATATGCTACAGACATATACAACTACAACATAAACTAGTACCAGTTATGGACATACACGCGTTATAATGAGAATTTACATTGAAAATATGATTAGAGATTGATACATATGCACACAATATAAATACACAAATATTTAGAATAAAAAATGTCCCATACAAGCATACAATATGCAAAACAAAAGTTATTAATATGCAATTATATGAAATCTCATCATTTTAACTACATTGATCACCTAATCGTCTTCCCTGTTTTGTTAATAAATATTAAGCAAATAAGAGACAACTCTAATGACTTGCAATTGATGACACTTTAAAATTTGATATTCTCGAATTAATTGGTATAGCCACATAAAATTCATAATAACAAACATTACATTTTGATTTCAGAACATTGTAAACACATCTCTATTTTTCATATAAATCACATCAGTTATATTCCACATAAGCAGAACTATGGCACAATTTACAAAAGACAACTTTGAAATTTCAGTTTTGTATACTAGTATTTAAAAGTTTCTTAAGATTGATTTTAATCTGTAACATATTTCTGATAAATATCAGTTACTGTATGTTAATCAGAACTATATATCTTGAAGTTTATCTGAAGATTCCTCGCGTGTTATTTCGTCTAGTGTTTCTAGAAATGGAGCTGATTTTGATCTAAGTGATCGTTTTGATGCAACAACGTGTTGTTGGCTAAATCGTCGAAGGTCTATTCGACTCCGTGATTTTTTAAATGGATGTATAAAAAAGGACCAGTCCTTTTTCGCCAACTGTGACGGTCCCCATGTATTTCGTGGTCTGCAGCCCTGTAAATAATAATTATAGTATAACTAATCGCCGTATTTGAATATCAAAAATAAGACAACTTGTGACCGAACGCCGCTATGGATTAAACTCGTGCTGCGCACTCGTTTAATCCATGCGTCGTTCAGTCACGCGTTGTCTTATTTTTGATATTCAAATACGGCGATTAGTTATACTTTTTATTACATTGTCAAATTGCTTTTTTTTTATGAAATTAATGTAGAAAATGTAAGGAACTATATGGTTTTCCTACGCATGTTTTGTTTCGACGTTATCGACGTCTTGACAACGCCTATTGTTGTATGACGTCAGAGAGTGAAATAACCACGTTTATTTCACATGTGAAATTATCGGATTTATCTAACTGGGAAATCAATGTAATTCATTGCAACATATGTAATAAAAACAATTATATCGACAATGACAAACAAGACTATAAATAGTTTTCAAACACTAGCAAATAACAATTAAATTATTGAAGTGTAAAAAGCCTTGGCGTTGAAATACAACGCAAAACACAACGATCCAATTGTATATGACATAGTCACTAGTGAGTTCACCTTCATGATGGTGTAAAAGGGGTCCTTTATTTAAGAATTGAATGCTTCTTTTTGTAAATTTATTGGGGTGTAAAAGCGTTGACCGAAGTACATTTTGTATGAAGCGCGGAAGCGCTTCATTCTAAAAATGTACGCACGGTCAACGCTTTTACAACCCTATAAAGTTACAAAAAGAAGCATTCAATACTTATAATTACATTTTTTAGCTAGGATTATAAAAACACGATTTTCATGAAGTTAAATTTTTGAATTCACCTGTGCACTTTATTGTGGGACCTCGTGTCATCATGAATGAAATGTTATTGTCTCATGCAACTGCTTACGGAATAACATGTGATGTGCAATTAGCCAATCAGAATAACGTATTATAATGAAACATATATCTAATGTAATTATTTATATATGTTTTTCTATTTTAAAGTATTAATTTTTCATTTCTTATAATTATAAATAATGGATATTATCATAGAAAAAGAAAAAGTCGGAAATGGTAGATGATTTTGTTCCAAAAGGTATGTTATCTTATGCGATAAAAGATATAAGGGCATATACACGTGTTAACCTTAAAGTTTAGTTTGATACATCTTTAATATATGAAATGTTCTGTACCTACCCGTGAAATGTCCTTTGTAATAAAATAATACATCCACCAACCGGGTATGAAGAACACGGAAAACAAAACAGTCAACCAACCTAAGGCGTTGGCCCAGTAAGGATAAACATAGGAGCCTAACGTTATTGGCTCATATTGTAGTGCTTTAAGTATCACGACAAGCTGAAATGGTAAAGAAAATCAGTATGTACATGTAGCAGAGGCATTTATTCTTTTATATTCTATCTTTACGTTTGTTGGTTGCTGTCTATTACTTTTTTTCAATCACTATAATTTATGAATATTATAATGCACCTCGTGCGGAATACGGCATGAAACATCACGTGTAAACATACCATCATCAACAACATTCACTGTTTATTTATAAAGTTTGAAAAGTTACTTGATTGTTTACAGGATCTTCGTTATCATGACAGTTTTGAAATAGTTTTTGTTATAATCAAGACCGACTATAAACACATCGAATAGTATTGTATGAACGAGTAATGAGGAGTACAACGACGCTGATATCATGTCTCACCATCACTACTGTAAAATATCTATCTATATATCAGAAAGGTCAACTAGTGAATTCTAATCATATCAGGCGACATGCTTTATTTTAAGGTCAAAGAAAGATAATTCAAATTCCAATCGAATTTAATCGAAATACAAATTTTATATTGCAACGAATACAAAATAGTGTCCTATCCGGTTTTTGTTGTTGTCTTGTTTTGACTGACTGAGTGTTATATATATATATATATAACGCTACTATAGCACAAATGACTATATTTAATGTTCGAATTATCAAAATACCCTCAATCCTATAGATTCTCAAAAAGGTGAACTGAAACAATAACATAAACGGTATCAATGTTTCTGCACAAAATGCGCATTTCAACAATCAATGTCTCTTAATAGATACTCTTAGTCAAAATATTTGAAAATCCAAAGCTTATTAAAAACAACTATATCACGTACTTTGCCACATATAGTTGCACCAGTCTTGAATTAAACTTATTATGATACGACAACCTACCACTAGAATTATAGGTGCTACCACGCACCACATGACTCCAAAGAAATAAAACGTCACAGTTGTTAATATGGTCCTACCAAGCATCATCTCTATATCAATCTTGAAATGTAGAAAACCTGTAATATTGGACAACGATAAAGCAAACAGTGCATCTTATTCATATAATAACGGATTCAGCAGGCGTATAGAAGCCTCCCTCTCTCGAATGTAAAATGCTAAATGTTTTAGCATAAACTCGGTTGTTTTTTTTTTTAATTAAGCCCCATTTCATAATCCTGGATCCGCCCTTGTCGTATACTGTCAATGAAAATCACTTTGGGTTCATACTTTTGGACAGAAAAGCATAATTAGAAGTTGTGTAATGTATATTCCAAAATTACATCTACACGTTATATATAAGTGAGCTAGTTAACTTAAACTATCAAAATAGTTTGCTGATATTTTATCCATAAAGAAGCTAATGCATTTCAAATAGTCTGCAAATTATGCAATGTTAGCCATTGGAAATCTTAACACTGTTTGACTTACTGTAATTTCAACGATAAAACATTATACATGTCGATTATAGATAATATATCAAAAACTGTAAGGCATTGTCAGTTTAAGATTCCTTACCCCTAAGTAAGCGCCTAGGATATTTTTCTGTCTCAGGGTTCGAAAAACTTAAACCATACACATAGATAACGACTATAAGTTCTATTACTCCAACAATGAGCAATGGGAAGCCTCCGACATAGGTATCAAGAAGGTTAAGCATATAGAGTCCACCCTGTAAATTAAATAAATACAGAATTTTCATGTATTGTTAAAACGCATTGAAAAAAGTTTTATCAAAAATGTCTCGAAAGGTAATACAAAAAACTAATTGTAACTATCTAGAAGTATTCGATTGTCAATTTGAAAATTATCTAATTTATACAAATTTGCAACAAGCTTATTATAAGATTAAACATATGTTTTCTTTATCGATAACAGCTTTATCTTAAATCCAAACCATTTTTATATGATAAAAGGAAGACATTTTTTTTAATTCGAGAAATAAACTGAACGGCCTTTGGTACAGGATAATTTATAAATGGACACTAAAGCACTATTTTGTAATCATAAAGCATCTTCCTATCTTTTATAACGTGTACTGAAGGCATTATAGTAAACGATATAACATGCATGCATACATGTATTCAAGATGATAACACAGCTTAAATGTCACGGAGTAACAGAGCAACACGCATTGTAAAAGCAGAAAAATACCGATAAAGTCTTCTGTGTTAACCGACTGAGAATTAAAACCTCGAGTCCAACATCCTTGTTAAGCATGTTAACAAGAAAACAAGAAAAACAAAACATTTTAGAAGACCACTAAGAAGTTAACCAAATGAATTATCTACTTAGTATAGGGTATCCAACGAAAAAAACATATTTACCTTGGTAACCATAGGGAGTCCAAGTACAAAGAAAAAGAAACAAACAAATAGCCTAAAGAAATATAATCGCCTTTTATCTTTCTTCATGAAGTCTTGAAACTGATCGTATATCCCTGTAATTACTGTTTCTGTCATGGAAAACTGAAAATATAAAATATTATGAGCAAAATTCATCATAAAATAGGCTACGGTAAGTATTGATTTTAAATTCCTGGTCGATATTAGCAACATTATAAAACTATCATTAAGAAAATAGTTAGAAATGTATGCTAAAACAATCGACAGACACACAATTTTGTCAACACTTATCAATACAATTTGTAGTACATTCAAATATTTAACAAAATATTCTATGTAGAAACCTGAAAGTTTGACAAAAAAAAATGTAAAATGTAATTTTTACAATCAAATATCATTATACGTACAAGTGAACTGAATCCCAGAATCATCATCATTAGGAAGAAGAGAACAGCCCAAACAGGGGACACGGGCATCTGTGCTAGTGCCTCAGGATACACTATGAAGGCAAGTCCTGGACCTGATAGAAAAAGTTCATTTACAAGTAAGATAATACTAATATCTCTCTGTAATGCAATGTTATGTAATGTAATGAAATGTTATTTAATAATGTAATGTTATGAAATGTAAATGTAATGTAAATGTAATGTAAATGTAATGTAAATGTAATGTAAATGTAATGTAAATGTAATGTAAATGTAATGTAAATGTAATGTAAATGTAATGTAAAGTAAAGTAAAGTAATGTAAAATAATATAATGTAATGTAATATAATGTAATGTAATGTAATGTAATGTAATATAATGTAATGTAATGTATCGTAATGTAATGTAATGTTATTGAAATTTAATGTAATGTAATGTAATGTAATGTAATGTAATATAATATAATATAAAATAAATGTATCATTATTCAATATAATATTTTAATATAATGTAAACATATGAAAACAAGCGTACACATGTACTTTACATTTATATACTGTTTATTCAAAATAAGATCAATTTCCAAATATGATGTTATGTAAAGCTTTTTTGCCAGTAATGCTATAAAATATAACCTTTATGTAATGTAATTTATTGTAATGTTATGTAGTAATAACTTTGATATCTATAAAGTATTAAATAACAATACCCCCAGCAGCTACTTTGTCCACAGTAGTATTTTTCTTATGCGCCATAAATCCAAGTATAGAAAATGTGACAAATCCGGCATAAAAACTGGTCAGGCAATTAATGAGAGGAATCATCAACGCGTCCCTGAAATAAAAAAAATATATTTTAAACAATTTGTTCTCTTAATTGTTAAATGCTTCACTTTTAATGTAACTATCAACAATATTTGTGTTTTTCTTTGACATTCACAAGTATTTAAGGGAATACCTACGGTGTAACAACATAGGAGAAACATATGGTGTAACTTCATAGGGGAATACATATGGCTCCCAACATGTATGAATGCATAATTATGGTTTACCAACACAATTGAGCACATATGGTATACCAACACAATTGAGCACATATGGTATACCATTAAAGGAAACACATATGGTATACCATTAAAGGAAACACATACATGTATATGGTATACCATTAAAGGGAACACATATGGCTTACCAACATAGTGAAACACATATGGCTTACCAACATAGTGAAACACATATGGCGAAAGAAAGTTGTAGATCAACATAGTAAAGCACATATACTTACCGTAGGCAATTATTCCTGAATTCGTTGTAACTAGACATGGCTATCAGACCCCCAACACATGTACCAAGTGAGTAGAATATTTGTACTGCTGCATCACTCCATACCTTTAATCAGAATGGTGTAAATAAAACGTATTATAGAGTTGCTGCTTGATGTTTTTGTTCAGTATTAACATGCAGTTGTTGTACAAGACTATGCCATATCAGGGAAAGTATCGCTAAAAGTCTAATCTAATTAAAGCTGTCAAATATTCGGGATGATCAAATTTCTGTTGAAAAATGTGCAATAGATATGGTAGGGGCAGACCATACATTCGGCAACACAGTTTGTTGATAAATGAACTAGCTTTAAGTTAATAGTTGACAATAATAAATTTACAACATAAACAATTAGCTCAAACAACAACATTATTATTAAATGTAAAATGCGCTCTAATTCCCAACATGGGTGACATCGTATAACTTCAAATCTAACTTTGAGTTCAAATAAATACTAATGGACATGTAAATACAGCTTTTAGATGAATCAATTATGAGATTGGCAACTGCAGTTTACTAACCTCAGCCTTTTTAAGTTTCTCAAAATCTGGCGTCAGATAAAACTTAATCCCTTCCATGTGTCCCTCCAGAGTACAGCCACGAATAAGTAATGCTGTCAGAAGGAAGTAAGGGAAAATTGCTGTAAAATACACAACCTGGAAAATATAGTGATGATTGACATTCTTTAGCTATCATATTTTTTTCATGCCAGTCTACAACAGAAACCAATTATAATTTTAAAATGAAATTTATCATAATTTAAAATATGATTTATTATTATAGGTGAAAACTTCATTGTTCTAATGGAGAGAAAAAAATATGTGCGAAGAGATTTCACTCATTTCAGTAGGAAAGTCAGAACATGACGCGTTATTGAAAGAAGGGATAACATCTATTTTACAGAAAATATATACTAGGTGGTAGTATCAAATTTTGTAAAGATGATTTTAGAGTATTCTATAAATGAATTTAAAATGAGTATAGACAATGATAGAACCAAATATTTTTGAAGTTTCAAGTGCAAATATAGTTTTTTTAGTACACCTTGGGAGAAAACAAGTTTTGTGTTTGTTAGCCTAAAGTCATTCTTTTATATGAGGAAATAAGACTCTGTAAACATTAGAACAATTGGGCAGCAGGGATAATAAATAGTATAAAGTATCAATTCCATACCTTGCCCAGTGATTTGATTCCTTTAGATAAAACTAAGAATGTCAGAAGCCATACGAACAGGTTACATAAAGAAAGATCCCATTTGGGATTCTGCATGTTATCTATACCATTTGTAAGTTGTAGAACTTTATTACTGAAAAACAAAATACACACTTGAGTCAGAATCCATATCGATAAATTTAGTTATATTTTAATGCTTATGGTAATTTTAAACTTATTTTCATCTTTTTATATTCGGATTGATAAATAACTTGACTTGCACATCTGTATTTAAAAGATCGTATATATTGACCCCTAAATGACTTTAAAAACTTTGTGTTGTTAGGTTGTTGTCTCATCGGCGTATTCAAATAAACTTTATAAAAAACACCATTCAGTTGCTTATATAATTCAATCAAATGAAAAAAAACCTCCTAATACTCCAAATTGACTTCATTAATATCCTACGCATCAATCAATCACTCAATTAAGCAAGCAAGCAAGCAAGCAATTAATTAATCACTCAATCAATCTTACCTGAAATACTCGTCACTTGCTGCCACTGTTGCATTTTCCTCATATGTAAAATTAACTATAATAAATCAAGAAGCTAGTCATGTTCAAATAATATGATACAAAATGAGTACTTTAAAGAAGAAAATGTCACAAATTGATATATTTGTAGAGCTATGGGGGTTTCAGAAAACAACTCACTGGTCATACTGAGAGTATCTGATGTGCAATGATCACTTGCTTACAAACACAAATATAAAACATATACGAAAAAATATATTGTATATGATTAAATACCGTATTGTCAGTACATATACGTACATGTACATACATTCAAAGGTTATTTTAATGACAAATTGTAATGGAGATTTTTTGCGAAAAATAGATATTAAGGTGGTACCCAACACTTCCACTAAAATTAATTTCGCTCGTTTAATTTTCATAAAATTTTGACAATGTATTTACTTGGACCCTTTAATAAAAATATAAAAATTTCAAAAATTTTGAACCAACCGTTTTGTCAGAAAAATTACACTGGTTATATAGCAGTTTGACAAACACCAATTTTGATCATTGAGAAGCTTAATATTACCTTTACAATACAACGCAATTAAAACGTTTTGATGACTTTACAGAGTTATCCCCCTGTAGTGTTAGGTAACACCTTAAAGTATTAGTCCTGCAATGATTAAGTTTTGTGCGGGAGCCGCTTCTAAAATGTAGGTCTCTTTAAGTGGACCGTCACGCATGTCTGTTCATTAAGAGGCATACCTGTAAAACTATGTTATTTTTTAGTAAATTGTATCCAATATTTGCTATGATACATGTACATGTATCTTGTTTGTTTTTACTCTTTTTTTTATGTTTGCTCAACCATAAAATCACGAATATTATTGACAAATATTACAAATTCCAGCTACTTACAACATTCCAATCTTGTGCCATTCCAAGGATCTTGAAGTGAGTCGTTCTGAGTGCCGTCTCGACAGTTACATGTACTCCATGCTTCATCACAGTACTTCCATGGAACTGCCGGTTGCATCGACGCAAAGAAGTAATAAGTGCAGTATGCAATGATAACAGCGTAGTATATGGACACAAGGCTTGAGATCGCCAGCATGGTAATACCTAGACCTATAATTGAAATTTATGGCAATGACACATTACGTTCAGAAGGCAGTTGCATACATGCTATTTATTATGTATACTGATTGATTGATTTTGGTTGCTAAATGTCCAGCGGCAAATTTTTCATGCATGTTCATGACCAGTTCTGTAAACCTATAAATTTATTTTAAAACCGGACCATGTGTTTGACTCTAGAAATAAAAAAAATAGAAATATTTGCGATAAAAGTTTATAGATTCTCTAAATTAATCCTCTAAATGAAGAAAACGATCAAAATACCGAAAGAGTGGAAGCCATGCAATAACAACAATATTAAAAACAAACAACGTCGTTATTATACAGCTGAGTATGATGGTTCTTCATAGTTTGTTGCTATTTCAATATAGATAGATTCATTTGTGTTCCCTGTGAATCTAAACAAATCAAAAAAAAAATCCGGAAAAAAAATAATTTTAAAACTTGAAAAGATAATAAATCATCTAACACGTATGAGTCATCTTTGACATAAATTAAGAAATACATGTAACATATCATACACCCTTTCTGTCTCTACAAACAATTACTTTCGGATTGAAATAAAAATGATACTGTAACAGTAATATAGGGCTATTGCATGAATATTGGGGAGTATTGTCCCGAGTAGAATTTAATATTGCACGAGCTTGCGAGTGCAATATATGTTCTTCGAGGGACAATATTCCCCAATATTCATGCAAAAACCCTTTTATTGTATAGCAATATAATATTGGAAAGTAAAAATTGGTTTAAACTAAGATTTTGTCGTTGCTGACGTCATGAATTTTTGAAGAGTTCTTGCAATATTAGAATTTATTGCACGCTTACTTTTAGTTACTTTCTGTGGGAAATATTATATTGCTATCTAATAAAATAAACTTTAACGCAATGTATAAACATATTATCTAAAACATGTAACCTAACCTTTGAACCACGGATTTATCCGCCATACTTTGATAGGTCCGAGACTACAGAATTGTCCGAGGCACAACTCCAGGTAAAACAAAGGTATACCAATTATAAATAGGCAAATGAAATATGGAATTAGAAAAGCTCCTGAAATAAAGACATGAAATTAAACATTGAATATATAATGTTGCAATAATAGATTTCAATATGAATTGCATTGTTATATGTTCATACATTCGTATTTGTGTGTTTGCCTTTTAATGGCTCAGAGTATGTAGCAGATACCAACAGTCCTTCAAAGAAACAACCATTGTTATGCGTCAAGTCAATCGTAGTACTCGGTCAAATTGGTCCAGAATATTCCAGATTATACAAAATGAGACAAAATCATCAAAATACATAAACAAATTCAGAAGAGGAATTTTGCAAAATTAATGCACAAGGTTTCAACTTTAATTAAAAGCTTAAGCTAGATTTTATCTGCTTCATTTTGAACTTCGTAAACAGATATATGTGTTTTAAGGTAGACCAATATGTACAAATGTACATGTAACATGATTAAGAAGTATGAAAACAAAGACGTATTTTTCAGAATAATAAAAGAAAAGAATCGGAATTCTCTTCTTAAAAGATGCAGATCAGTGTATGTAAAGTGCGAATCCTAAAATATCATTTTCACTGTATATGCCAGAACTTTCTTATGTAGAATGATAAATATACAGACGACTTTTTTAATTTTGAAGAAAATGAAGAAAATAAGTTAAAATGTATATGTTAAGAAACACATAATACTAATAAAACAAAGTAAGAGATGCGAACGGGTTTTTTTCGCGCCTAAAGCCAATTAGCTGTGAAATATAAACTAAAATAGGTGAATATTTAGGACATTTCACGAACAGATCGTGCAGGTGTCTTACAACTAACAGGTACGATGTTGTTGCAGAAAAAACATTCATTTCAACACAATTATTAAAGTTGTATAACGTAGAATAGGTTTTGTCATTCAGTTTCTTCATATTGAACTTAATTCTACTATGATGCTTTCTTTATGCGAGTCATGTTTACTGTCGAATAATGATACTAATTTTCATTTTCATTTTCACTGTAGAGCGAGTCATTAGTATTGTATATGCGGAGCATTTTCACTGTATGATTTTTTTTTTGATTTTTTTTTATCTATTACAGCGTATTTTTTCAAGCATGTACAGCAAGACTTTAGTTAGCGTGCTTGCTTTGTTTTTTGCTTTTTTTGTACAATCATTATGATAACACCCAATTTAATTCAAATACAATAATTATATAAATACAGGTTAAACTACGCCGATACATATTGTTTAAAGTTGTCAATCTTATTTACAAAGTTTGTATAAACAATTATACAAACAAAACAGCAAGTAAACCAAAGTTTGCTTAACATGCATTAGGAAATTAGCTGTAAAGCCTTCATTTAGCCGACTTGCTCAAACAAGTATAGATAAAGTAAGAGACGGATTTGATAAAATTTAACTTATGGAGGAAAGTTTGGCTTTAAAACACTCTAAATAAATTTAATAGAAATAACATTTATTTCAAATGTATTCCATTTAATTTTTTTTTATCCATTTCCATATCCTTGTTGGTTTTTTTTATTATTCATTTCCATGACACTTCACCACTAATTACGTACATCTTGATATAGATTGAATCGTTGGTTTTCCCGCGTTTAATTTTTTTTACGCTGGGGCCCTTTATAACTTGCTGTTCGGTGTCAGCCAAGATTCCATGTTGAAGACCGTATTTTGACGTATAACGGTATACTATTATAAATTGTGACTCGGATGGAGAGTTGTCTCATTGTCACATATGACATCATTAATATCTATCTATGGCTCAAACCGAAACGAGACGGGACAAAAAGGGATAAAAACAATTTTTTAATATATTTATAATGGGCTTAAGGGGTATAAGCGTGACGCTGAATTGCCGATTTTTTTTGAAAGCGTGACACGTGAAAGTCAATGATTGTGTCGTGAAAACGAGAAATAAAGTATAGCGGGACACGGAGAATTTCAAAAAATGAGAACTGCATATATAGTATAAGCGGGATACGGGAATCTGACAAAGCAGTAAGCGGGATCAGGTATCAGACCCCCCCCCCCCCAATGAGACCCCAGAATAAGATATTTATTTATCTTCATCATATTGTTACAGTCATGCCTTCAATAACAAATGTATCCCATGCATGCATTTTCATATTTTTGGTCCCTCTTTCAAGTTTGTGGTCTCCAAATTTATAGACAAAAGTCCTTATGGATATTTGGGGTTCTTTGACTAGCTGAATCTAACCGTGTATCCAGTTTGTGGATTTTTTGCCAAGTTACCGAAATAGCCCACATAGAGGTCCAAATGGTATAAGATCATCAAACATGAATTGTAGCATGCATGTCGTGTACAATTACCCAAATGTGCATTGTTTGACCTCCGTGGTAGTATCCACTCGCGGATCTAGAAATTTTCATAAGTAGGGCCCAATAACTGCCTAAAAGGGGTGCCGGGCCGCTCCAGTGATTCCATATAAAAGTAACCAAATTTTTTCCCAAAATGTGGCCAACCCCTGTCCCCCCTAAATCCTCCTCTGGTATCGAGCTGTGCATTACGGACCATTGTTTTTGTATCAAGGGTGCTCTACGTCACGTACCAATGCCAACAAAAAAGTTCTCCCACACACCTTACATTTCATGTTTTAATGACTGTGGATAATTTATGTTACATACCGTTTCACCTTATACAGTGAAAATCATGCAAGCAACAATCGAGTCAAAAGCATTTATTCTACCAAAAACTTTCTTTTTCAGAATATGGAACTTGAAGCAGTTGAGGGTACAACTGGGAAAGTTAATCTTTTATAAGCTTTTCTGTCACCATTGCGTTTCAAGATGCATTTTTTTCTGTTCGCAAGTGTATGTATTGCGTGGAAGATAACGTCCTCAAATGTACTCGTCTCTATTTTACACAGACTGCACTTAAAATCCGCCATATTAATCTTTGACTTAAAAAAAATACAGAAATATCTTTTATTTATTTTTTAAATCAAGGAAAAACGTAATTTGAAGAATACAATATGACATTTTGAAAAGCGTTTTTGTAACAAGTGTGAAAAGCTATATATTTGATAAAGAATGAATGAGGAGTTTGTATTTCAATTTGAAAACACATTTATCATAAATTCTAAAGTCATCAACTAAGTTTTTATATTTGTTTCAAGTGCATTTATCACATAATTCTACAATAAAAAATCCTCGCATCTTCGAAAATTCCACATCAGAAATGACTGCACTAACAGTGATAATTCATCGCATCTATAGTTAAAATGGATCGCTTTCAATAATCGATATGCTACAATGTATATATGTTGCTTTTATAACACTTATTTGAACTTTAATGCTATGTTTGTACATAATATCATAATATAGACATATCACAATGAAAATATGTAAAGACTTTCCTTCAAATCAATTAATTTGGTGTTTTCAAAACGTATTTTTTTTAAATTTTTTTTTTAATTGAATAAATGCACATTTATACCCCAATGGGGTTGAAGGCATATATAAATGAACACAATACATCATACAAAAATAGCAACAAAAGAACAAACATTATATACATATAAGTATCTTAAGTATCTATTATGCAGTTGTTGAGTCCACTCTCCTCAGTGACCATGACCTTTTAACAAATGGAGCCGTATACTGCATAATTGACGGACACGAAAGACATAAAACCAATTTATCCACATCATCCATATTATCTATATCAGAATAGGTATTTCTAACTTTCTGCAAAAATTCAAGTCTCAAATCTTTATTCTTAATACCAAATACAGTTTTCCCATGATCTTTTATTCTACAATAGACATACCCGCATATAACAGTGAAAATGAACTAGCTGGATTCGCACTTTATATACACTGCAGATCTTAAACTTTTTAGCAAATTTGTTTAAAAATAAAACTGTTTTACGTTGCACACTTTACCTCCACCATTTTTAAAGCAGAGATAAGGGAATCTCCATACATTGCCGAGACCGACAGCAAACCCGACACAGGTTAATACGAATTCTAACTGACTTCCCCAGTTCGCTCTCTTGTCGGTATTGTCTTCTTCTTCTACCAGATGTTCTTTTACTTCACCATTTTCGTTTTCGACTGAAAGCGTCACCTATAATCGAATACAATTATACATACACGTACACACATACAGACCTTCTAAAATTCAAACTGACCACACGCACGATACACGCACGCACGATACACGCACGGTGAATGCACGATACACGCACGGTACACGCACGATACACGATACACGCACGATGAGCGTTGAGCGTTACACGAAGGATTAACGCAAAATGAATGATGAATGATGAACGCACGATACACGCACGATGCACGATGAATGATAAATACACGATACACGCACGATACACGCACGCACGATACACGCACTTTGAATGATTCATTGAGGAATGAACAACGAACGCTTTTTACACGATTCTCAAAGCTATGATATTTAGAATAGTATTTAAAATTGATATGCATTATAATTAAAGGCAATACTTGTGGCTGTTTTGCCGATACCAGGATAACAGATAATATTCTATTTTGCCAGCTCAGATTCAAATAACTAAATTAAAGTCGGCTATTTTATAGGCACCAGAAATATTTCTGAACTTAGACAGAAGCTCCTAACAATCAAAATATAGTGTCTTGATTTAAGTTCAGCCATAGAGTTCAAGTTTACGGCAAACGAAGGCGAGACATTGTGTTCCGCGAAACCCTAAACTAATTTTATTTCATACAGTTAAAAATCTAAATTTTATTTTTATGCATACAATGTCCGACGCATTATGTCTATAGACATTGACTGGTTCTAGAAATTATTTCAACTAAATGTTTTATATAATTGATTTCAATAAATGAATGATCTATGTATTTTTATTTTTATGTTATATAATTTTTCACTTTGACGGTTTATACGTATATATCCAAAAAAAATAGTAAGCTGTTTTCGTATTCACTACACTGAAGCATAGCAAAAATTATTTGATTCTTTTATGTTAACATGCACTGCAAGTTTTTGTAGTTCTGTACATATATACTTATCAACAGGCCATGTATCAGGTTAATTTCACCAATAAATGAGTAGTTGAAGATTATTTAAAACGTGTCGGTTTTTCCTTGATATTGCCGAAAATCAGTGATTCGACTGGCACGAGCGAAGTTGACGAAACAACTGATTAAACAATCATAATCTCTTTTTTGTTATGTAAGTTACAATGTTCCTTATATTATCCATTGTTTTCAGAATCGTATATGTTAATTTAGAGCAAAAGATATTTTTTTGTCCGAAAATTTTATTCGTACAAATTAATTAGAACTAGCTAAGAAAATGACATTTACCAAATAAATAGAAAATTTAAACATTTTTTATACCAAATACTACATTATATACTTCTGAAACGACTTTTCGTCCTGAATATGCATGAAACTTTTGCCACTGGACGTTTAAACAACCACTGAATAATCAATTAATCAAATGTTTCTCTCAGTAAAATGAATTAAACAATATAACTGACACAATTGGTGTCTGTGGTTTGTTTGTACAGTAAACTTATTGAATTTGTATTTATTCCATATACAATTTCAAGTATGTAAGAAAATTCATACATATTTCCAAACATCCTAACACTTCAAATTTCTAGGAGGTGAAATTCTCGGGGTTTTACCTAAAACTCTTTGGGAAAATGCAATTTTCAATTCAAATTTGAAACCAAACGGTAATAGATATCCCATGTTTTTTTTAAAATGCAGGACTAATTTGATAAGGAGATTTGAAAAAGCGATCTTAATGGTAGTTGAAATTTTTCAGTGCAATATTATGTGTCCGTCGTTGTATTTCATACATATCAATTGGTGTATCCACTGTTTGCTGT
This sequence comes from Mytilus trossulus, assembly GCF_036588685.1. Taxonomy (NCBI): domain Eukaryota; kingdom Metazoa; phylum Mollusca; class Bivalvia; order Mytilida; family Mytilidae; genus Mytilus; species Mytilus trossulus. The sequence continues at coordinate 131,873 of NW_026963316.1, read as the reverse complement.
TCGTAATCTGTTGTTTGTGGCAGTCAGGCCTCGCGATCGGTGTCCAAATTTAAGCCCCCACTTGGGGTTAATGATCATTTATAGGGGAGGGGCTAATTATTTCGATGCAAACATAATTTTCCTTCCTGAAATAAAAACAGCTTAACAATTTTCTATATTTTTTCATTTAATCATAAACCGATGCATATTAAATGATATTTTAAAAATTTAAAATATATTTTATGGTAAATATGTCTAAATGTCAGGGTAATTTTCTTATCCAAATAATTATTTTTTCATATTTTAAGGTAATAGTGTTATCAGTTATATGTAATTTGACACGTCTTATAGTTCAGTGATTTTCGGAAAAATTAACGAAAACCGGCTCAGTCATTGTTCTATTATCCTTTGTGATCTTTTATTGATTAAATTTGAATATATATGCATTAAATAACAATATCTATCCAGATAAGAAATGTGTTTACATTGTACAGCACCCCTTTTAGTGGTCCTCAGTACCATATTATAACTCATTAGTGCACTTAGGAGTCCTTAGTCGTGTTTAGACGCACCATTTTCTGCTCTTTGGTAGGATTGTTGTCTCTTTGACACATTCTCCATTTCAATCCTCCATTTTATTCAATTAGTTGTGATTTTCTTTATCTCTCTGTTTGGTGTTTTTACAGACAAAAACAATTCGCAGAATTAAAATTAAAAAAGCAGACATTAAACTCTTTCTTCTAAAAACCTTATTGCATGACATTGAATTAGTATTTTAATATCAGTCTTATCACATATTATATGACCTTAATAAAAATTTCCTATATAATAATTTTTGACAGAAATTTTCTTACTTAATAATTGAAGAATTCTTTCTTTTTGACACATTTGAAATTGTTGCCGTACATGTTATTTTGCGCGACGTCAAACTGTGAAATATCGGGAAAAAATAATTGATACTATGTTCATTCTGTATAAAAATGCTCAAATTCATTGATAATAAATTTTAGTCTGCTAGACAAGAGATCACCATCAATTTTGAAATTAGAGTATCAATTCTCTGCGTGCCGCCAATTTGACCGTCTTTGACTATCTTTTCCGTTTTTAGCCACGACATGTCTATGAACAACTAAAGACCAAAACAGTAACCTAATGTAGTCGTAATTGCGAGTGGATATCTTGTCAATCGAACGGTTGTATTATCCGACTTACTAATTTGATACGGAAAATGTTTTTTAAGTAACCAAGATCTGCATGTCGTTTTTAACTGTTTATATGGGAATTGGTTAAAAAGTCATAGTTTAAAGTCACAAATGTCCTTTGTTGGTTTTCCCGTTTGAATGGTTTTACACTAGTAATTTTGGGGCCCTTTATAGCTTGTTGTTCGGTGTGAGCCAATGCTCCGTGTCGAAGGCCGTACTTTAACCTATAATGGTTTACTTTTTAAATCGTTATTTGGATGGAGAGTTGACTTATTGGCACTCACACCACATCTTCCTATATCTTTAAATAAGTGTTCCGTGAAAATTGTTTTCAAAAATCTAATTTGTTCATAATTCTTTTATGTAATAAACTTATTTCAATAAATTCGGACCTTCCCTTGTCTGATCACCTGCCTGGCTAAAGGTATTACTCCCAAAGGTATTGTGAGGTGACACGTCCAGGTATTCAAGCGATTTCCTGTCGGGTGTATGATATACATCTCTGTCTTCTTGCGTGTCCGATAGTAATATACAAGTCAATATTACTAAATAAAAATCTAAATAATTAAAAAAAAAAAAAAAAAAAGATTTGATAAAATTAAAATCTGTTTACACATTTTTTTCCAAGGGTAAATATGGGAAAATGTAAGTACTCGTATCGTTGTTAAAAGTGAAGGACAGTTTGAAACACACAAGAAATATTGATTAAACAAAAATATACGCACTTGTCGACCATTCTTTATATGCCTGGATAGAAAGTTACGGTACTATAGATTGTTGCAATTTAAAATTATATACCGGCATTTTTACATTGAACACATACATAATGTTTTTATTTGGGTTAAAAGTTTTGTAAATAGACTAGTCCTCGCATGACAACAGTATGTTATCATGGGATATCGATGGACTATTGTATACCAAAAGAAGAAAAAGAGAACCATTTTGAATTAAATACAGGTCGATATTTAAATTGCTTTGGTTCATCGAAGTTATGGACATATTAAAATCACAGAAAAAATTATCTTGTCTTTAACATGAATTTAGATAACATTAAATCACTAAAAGAATTTGAAAATATACCAGACTTTTATTTGCAAGTAATTTCAAGCTGGGTGAAAACAGGGGAAGGTTTTACAAAATTTAAAGATCATTTTTCAAATATAAGAAAACAGATTATTTGGGGAAATAGATACGTTAAACATTGTAACAAAAGTTTGTTCTTTCAAAACTGGGTAGCAAGTGGTTTGATTAACATCAACGACACACTTGAATGATCGTGCTGGAAAGTTATCAGAGGGTTTTATTTTAGAAAAATTAAGCAATAAGTCTAATTGGATTGCAGAGTTTACAATATTAAAATCTTCCATCCCAAAGGAATGGCAGCAAATTCTAATTAAAGAAAACTCTTTAAAGAGTAAAATTAGTATTAATAAGGATAATTTGAGATGGGGACATAAACAAATACAAGCACAAGATATCTTTAATAAAATGTTATATAATAGTCTAGTAGATCAAAAGTATACACAGCCGATTGGTATCAATATTTGGACAAAAACTTTAAAGCTAGATAGCAAGCCAAATATGTCATTCGTAAACGATTTTATATTTAAATTTTTAAGAGAGAATAAGATGAAAATGTTTAGATGGAAACTGCTAAATTATATTATTCCCACAAAGCAATTACTATTTAAATGGAAAATTTCTACTAATAGTAAATGTAATTTTTGTCAAACAGAAGAGGAAGATTACTTTCATTTCTTTATAACATGTTCTTTTTTAAAAGACTTTTTTGGATAAAGTGGAACATCTTCTTGCAAAACTCAATTTTAAAAATAAGATATCAGTTAAACAATTAGTATTTGGATACAAAATATCAGATAAAGGTTATTATGGTTCTAACTATTTTTTGACAGTTTTAGGTTTTTCATTTTCAAGTCATACTATGTTTCAGAGCAAAAATTGAAATATATAGATGTGTATGAATTGTTTATAAAGGAATTAAGAAGGGTTATGAAGGAAAGCAAAATAATTTCTCAAAATGTATTTTTCATAAATTTGAAGAAATTGATTTAATAGAATAAGTTGAAAATATTGTAATAGTTTATGTAATATTGTTTATTATATTCTGATAGATATAGGAAGATGTGGTGTGAGTGCCAATGAGACAACTCTCCATCCAAATAACAATTTAAAAATTAAACCATTATAGGTTAAAGTACGGCCTTCAACACGGAGCCTTGGCTCACACCGAACAACAAGCTATAAAGGGCCCCAAAATTACTAGTGTAAAACCATTCAAACGGGAAAACCAACGGTCTAATCGGTATGTTCCTGGCAACTCAGAAGTTTTTTCACAGGAATACTCCACTGGCGCTTGGACAGTGAAGTATAATTGTAACAAGATATCTTTAGAATAAAGACTATATTTGTTGTTAAAAAAAAAATCAAAAAAAATCACAGATTTCTATTTCAATAAGATTGTTCTCGAACAAAGGAAGAAATTCGTCTTCACGGGATTTATTTTCTTTCTTGGTATTCAATAACGCTTTTTCAACTAAAGTCGAAGACTCGACAAAAATTATACAAATCAGATTTCTTCTGAAATACGGGCGCACTGCGTTTTTTTTATACGCCCGTCAACATTTTGAGGGGAAGTATTATAGTATACAAATGTACGGCGTACGTCCGTCCGCCGGGCGTCCACATGTCGCACTGTAACTTGAGAACCGCTTATCCATTTCATGAAACTTAACATATATAGCTGTTTCGGAATTTACGGTTTTTATTGAAACCATTTGTATATGCACGCATCTTTGTCGGAATTAAAATAAAAACAAAACACTTATAAATATATATATTTCTTTTGTCTTCGTATATCTTACATAAACATTTTAACAAGCTGACCACACTCTTACTTATAAGTTAGCGCACATCAAAGTCGTGCTCATATGACAAACAATTTTGTTGCGAAAGAAATAAAAGAACAGCAAAATTATTTGTCCTTTTTTATCATTTTAAATAAGAACAACACATTTAATTATAAATATTTGAAGCATAAATATTTTCGATACAATTGTTTTAAATTACTTAAAATAAAAAGATCGTGATTGTTTAATCAGTTGCTATGTTATTTGGCACGTGTCAATCAGTTCATTGATTTTCGGCATATTAAAGAAAAACCGGCACGTGTCTAAATAATGTTGAATATTTCGTTTATTAACGATTATTTTTTTTTGTAAAATTTGAAATTTATGCAATAAATATCATTCTCTAACATGATATATCAAAATAATACATATAACAACACTCCTTCTAGTCCTAAGTAGCATAGTCAAGGCCTGTGTGCACTAAGGACTCCTTAGCAGTGTTTAGACGTACTGAGAAAAAAAACATCCGTCATTCTTTAATAATCATAGAAGGTTAACAACTAGTCTGTTTCCCGGTCGTTATTGAAATTCTTACTTTTTGTATATTCCGAAGGCATACTGAATGTTGTACGGAGGGGACCAACCTAGTTAACAACATACTATTGTGAATTATTTTTTCGGATAATAATCTTTTAGACATACATTAAAAACGGTGTCATTGATAGGCAACCATGAACACAATGAAAAATGAATCCGTGAAAGTGTTCCATGTTTATTCCATTTGAATAAAGTCTTCTTATGATATAACCATATTTTAAACTATTTTATATAAAAAAATAATAATAATAAAAACAAGATTATATATCTTAACTTGTAAATTAAATTTCAAGTTTTGAAAGTTCCTCAAATTTAAAATTATGATGATACATGATATATTTGCCTGATCTTAATATATTTGTTTAATTAAAAATTAAATGATGTCTTCATATAATGTTTATTTATATTCAATTTTCCACAAAACATATTTAGCTTAGTTTAAATGAAATTCAGAATAGAGATTTCAAACACTGTTGAAGAGGATATACATATTCGTGTTAATTTACCTCAATTTAATTTGTTAATTCAAGTTTGACATTTAACATTTTAATCCGCAATCCACATTTACCCGACAATCTTGTATATTGTATTTTCTCAATGAAATAACATTACGTACATGTGACCCGGTGCATTACGTTTGCGCGCATTACCATTACATTTGCGCGCAAAAATCATTACGCTTGCGCGCAGCTTTCCATTACATTTGCGCGCATTTTTTTGGCAAGTAAACTCAGGTAAACTCAGGAAAAATACAGGTAATAATGCTTATTTATCTATTGATTTGTTCAATTATTTATAAGTATCAGTATCCCTTCTGTTAGTCTTAGTATGTTGCCTCTTTGACACATTCCCCATTTCCATTCTTAATGTTATAATAACTTGGGCACATATTTTGAAAGTATTCAATCTGTATTGTTTTAGGGAAAAACAGGTAATAATGCTTATTAATCTATTAATTTGTTCAATTATTTACAAGTATCAGTACCCCTTCCTTTAGTATAAGTCTCATGAGGCAGGGAAAAAAGAGATAAAACCGCAGATTTTTTTCGAAACCAGACACAATTCAATAAGTCAAAGGTGTTTGCAAAATTTTAAGGAAATCCGTGACATAGCCCATTCCTATATTGTAACTTGACCTTAAGCTATAACGGAGTTTTTACTTGCTTTTAGAATTCAATATGAACAGTATATAATTTGAATATTTTTAAAATTAATAATTGATTAATATGAAAATACAAAAAAAATTAAGTTGTTTATAACTTAATATAATTTTTATTTATGTTTTTACCTGAGATTACCTGTAAAATAAATGCGCGCATATGTAATCAAAAGCTGCGCGCAAACGTAAAATATTTTAATCCCCAAATGCGCACAAACGTAGTGCGCCCATGTGACCATCAGAAACTAAGACAAAATATTTATAATGGTATTTATCAAAACTTAAATATTTGAAAATATCTTAGTAGCATATGAATTGGCCAAATAAGCGAAGAACTATAATCTAGCATAGTTCAACCAAGGATTTGTATAGTTTCTTTTAAATAAAATATTGTTGGTGTTTTGGCGACTAAACCAGCAACATTGCCGTTATTAAATAAAAATATAAAACTTTCGCCATCTGATAATGATAGGTTAAAATGTTCATTAAAATGTATAATATTTGTCTTAAAATTACATATAATGGGCATTTTAGAAGGACATGAAGTTCATCTTCAATAGTAGAGCGACAACACATGTCATTTCGTGGACTTCTTTTCTTTAATACTTTCCAGTGTCATTTTTTTAGTGGAGCTACCCCACATCTAAATTTTGCAAAAGCGCTTTTGTTTTTAATTGCCAGAATATTTTTAACAAATAACAGTTGGCCAACAATATATTCTTAAGTCCATTTCGCTCAGTGGAATAGAAATTATAATTTTAACTCTAAGTGTAGACCCAGTCAAGATTCACTGAATAACCACAAAATATTTACAGATGATAAAATATTTACACAAAAAGTCATGAACCTGTATGAACGTTATGTACGATGATGTTAATTAAGTGTTCACAAGAAAGTAAGTATGACTGTAAGTTTTATTTAAGTTGGAACAAATATAGATACTATAACCGTGTGAAAAAAGAGAAGCTTTGGTGAGCTCTATAACCGACTATGACCGTTACAAAATTAGAGATGAACGTTTGACAAATGCACGTTATCTGATATACACAATTATACACGATTGACGAATGCACGATACACAGTTAAGAATGAATGATTGATGAACGCACGATACACGCACGATACACGATTAGAATGAATGATTGATGAGCGCACGATACACGCATGATACACGATTAAGAATACACGATGCACGCACGTTACACGGAAAATACACGGAACGATGAATGATGAACGCACGATTGGCACACGCACGATACACGCACGATGCACGCACGCAACACGCACGATACACGATGAACGCACGGAATATTGGTCAGTTTGAATTTTAGAAGGTCTGTACAACTGTAGAAGATACCAGGGGATTAACAAATGGTGATACCATTAGATGCGTAGTATGGATACATGTTTATTTAAGTAATTTTTATTAAACGTAATCCTCATTCAAAACATTGATCCCGCGGAGTCAAACGGCGCTTTTTCCCCTTTGATACTTGTACAAAACAAATATGTGTGTTTTTATTTTTCGCTCTTGTACACTCTTGGTAAAATTACAGTGTTTGTTTGTCAAAATGGTCCTCTAACTCGAAGTTCTCAGTAGCAGCCCTCTAACATCATATACCCTCTATCCGCAGGGGCGGATTCAGGAATTTTCGAAAGGGGGGGTGCTAACCCAGGGCAAAGGGGGGGGGGGGGCGCAAAACATATGTCCCGATACAAATGCATTGATCGGCAAAAATAAAGGGGGGTGCGCACCCCCGGTACCCCCCTCTGGATCCGCCACTGATCCGTACCGAAATCTTACCAGAGTTACCTTTACCTTAACCTACCATCACTATACTATACTCATGAAACTATTCGGAGCTTTTATCATATTCTTATCCCAAACCTTTACATAAGTTATGTTTTAATGAAGTACCAGTCTGGGTACTGAATTTGTAATGACCAACAGAACCCATTTTGCATAAGAGTTATCCATGATAGCTGAGTTTTATAACATTTGTCTGGTAAATAGAAAATAATAAAAAAAAAAGTTAGAAATCTCTGACATCACCAATTACACATGCGTAGTACAGAATGTATGGTTGAAAAGAACGATTAAGGCCGTAAAGTGACCTATAATTGTTAATGTTTGTGTCATTTTGGTCTTTTGTGGATAGTTGTCTCATTGGCAATCATACAACATCTTCTTTTTTATAGTTATTCTATAAGTATTTCCTCATTGTGATACTGCTTATCAACACGAAATTTTCACAGATCAGATTACTTCAAGTCTGTCATTCGACCATACAACAGGCTTTGTATATCTATATTGGGAAAATGGACTTTTAATCATTTCAAATAGTCAGCGTGTTTGAGATCCTCATTCACTTAAATTTGAGATCCTCATTTACTTAAACTTGAGATCCTCATTTACTATACTTTGAGATCCTCATTTGAATTAATTTGAGATCACATTTACTTTAATTTGAGATCATCATTTTGTTTTATTTGAGATCCTCATTTGCTTTAGTTTGAGATCCTCATTTACTTTAATTTGAGATCCTCATTTACTCTCATTTGAGATCCTCATTTACTTTAATTTGAGATCCTCATTTACTTTTATTTTAAATCCTCATTTATTTCAATTTGAGATCCTCATTTACTTTAATTTGAGATCCTCGTTTACTTTAATTTGAGATCCTCATTTACTCTCATTTCAGGTCATCATTTACTTTAATTTGAGATCCTCATTTACTTTAATTTGAGATCCTCGTTTACTTTAAATTGAGATCCTCATTTACTTTAATTTGAGATCCTCGTTTACTTTAATTTGAGATCCTCATTTATTCTAATTTGAGATCCTCATTTACTCTCATTTCAGGTCATCATTTACTTTAATTTGAGATCCTCATTTATTCTAATTTAGATCCTCATTTACCTTTATTTGAGATCCTCATTTACTTTAACTTAAGATCCTTATTTACGTAATTTGAGATCCTCATTTACTTTAATTTGAGATCCTCATGTATTCTCATTTGAGATCCTCATTTACTCTCATTTGAGATCCTCATTTACTTAAATTTGAGATCCTCATTTACTCGCATTTGAGATCCTCATTTACTGGCATTTGAGATCATCATTTACTCTAATTTGAGATCCTCATTTACTTTAAATTGAGATCCTCATTTACTTTAAATTGAGATCCTCATTTACTTTAATTTGAGATCCTAACTCTCATTTGAGATCCTCATTTACTTTAATTTTAGATCCTCATTTACTTAAATTTGAGATCCTCATTTACTTTAATTTGAGATCCTCGTTCACTTTAATTTGAGATCATCATTTACTTTAATTTGAGATCCTTATTTACTTGAAATAATAATTTTCTCTATTTGCATGTGGTATTGTGTTTTTATTGTTCATCCTGCACCATCATTTACAGTTAACATTATATGACTAATGGGATTAAAAAAAGTGAAGTCATGGATTTCTGGTAATATACAGACATGACAGATGTTGATGTTTTTTTACTCACTTGAAAAATTGTGACTTGCTGAACTATGTGTAAAATTTTAACCTCCTATTAATCAAATACAAAGATGTCATGACATTTTTTACATGAAAAATAACATGCTTCATCAAAAATATACGACATAATTGTCACTTACAGAGGAAAAAATAATATTAAAAATGAAAAAATAAATAAATGCAATGTTGGTGCAATTGTCTTTTTCTTTCGAAAATACATTCCATAGGATTTTAGGAATAAAAAAAAATAAAAAAACATTTTATAATTTGTATGCTTACTTTTACCTTCACCAGGAACGCCCAAAGCCGAGCAATGCCTAGTATAAGAAAACAGTTTAAAAACTATATGACAGAAAAAGACAAAAGAGAATACATAAATTTATCTAAGCTTAACTTTGCTGAAGGAGTTCAAACCTTAGTTCATTTTTTTATTTTTTTTAAATAGACAATATTAGAAAGATTTGTAACAAATCATGGCAGTCAGAGGTACTAACTACAGATGTGATGATATCATCGGGGACTGATAATCCACCATGCATTAGCGATAACGACATAGTGCTGTAAAAACGTAATCAGGAATACTTAAAGCAGAATATTTGAAAACCAAAGAGGAATCATTTATAAGAGTTGACACAGTTGAAGAGCAATATGACCGACAAACACCTACAATTATAATAACCAAAGTCAACATAGGTCAACTTTGCCGGATGGAGATGAATGTATTAAAAAATAATGCAGTTATTTGGTCCAATCGATGAATAAATTTAATGAAAAAAATGTACGCTGATGAATGAGTCCCTGTAATCTGACATAAGAGGGTCTGAATTGGGGAACGGGGTCTTTATATCTGTATTCATAAATTTTTTAGGCCATGTTTCAGGTTTTATTTTATTTTTAAACATTATTGTATAAGCTTTATGTTTAACATTTAGGCACCCTGTTGTTTTCTCTATATTTTTTGTTTCACCTATATTCTCTAGTCTGAAAACTCCCCTCAAGGCACTCGCATAAACCAATGCTTCATTTCTCATCCTGACCGAAAAACAGAGTTTACATCTAACCAAGTAAAAAACTTATATCATAACAACAGTGATGTAATTACTGTCGATCGTATAACATACCTGGACGAAGATGAAACAAATTATGCTATGTAACTGAAGCATAGATAATCTATTAATTATTGTCGTACAAAATGGAAAGTGACGTACCATGCTTGAAATTATCAATGCAATACCAACTTTATTTACAGATATCATGAAACATTCAACTAAAAGTTCTTTAGAAGGCCTGTGTCGCTCACATGCATCTTCAACAATTGGCAATTGTTGATGAAAAGCGTGATGAAAAGCCAATAGCTGACGATACATGCACTTTTCAAAATAACAGACAAATAAAACCAAACAAAAAAAAACCAAAAAACATAAATAAACTATATAATAGTTATACGGCATTTAAAGGCAAAAACGCCTACGTGTATAAAATGTCGATTGATAGTTTTGATGTCAATAGACAGCAGATAGATTCTAAATATTTATACCTTTGTCAGATTTTCTCACATTTTTTAAAACTAGATACCTCAATAAAGATTGTGGTCAAGTTTGGTTTAATTTGGAGGAGTAGTTTCAGGCATCAGAATAATTTTGTAAAACTTATCGATTTCATACGACGAAGGACAACGACGGACGAGATGATGGACACCAAGTAAAGAAAGAAGTCCATTATGCCAGATGAGCTAAATTAGGAAATTACTTTACAAAACTTTTCATTTTAAGCACCTATATTGTTTTGATTGTAAAAAAGAGTTTTTCTTCATACTTAACTTTTATTTTATATATTTCTAGATAAATTCTTTGTCGTCATGAGTTGATGGCAGCTCATCAATTATTGAGAGAACACTTTGTCATGTAGAACTACTTGTTGTTCATGATCAGGCGCAATTATATTGAGATGTCCTGAATTTCCTGCTCATACATGTATTTATATGTTTACCCTTAATGCATGCAGAACTGTTATGATATTTTTTTTACTATTTGCGGGCTTTATATACTTTATAAGAAATCTAATCAACTTTATGACGTATCTCATTAACTTTATAAGATGTCTCTTTACAAGATATCGCAATTTATCGCTATTTTGTGCATTTTTCCTTTGATCCTTTTTTGTGATAATTTTCATATCATGCTTCTCGCTTGAGATTGAAAAATTATCGCTAGAAACTAAGGAGACCACGTGGCGTTGCTAACGAAATTGACATGGAATTTCAAGACAACGTCGTCAAAGGTAAAATAGCGATAAACAGATTATCATTGGTCATCTCAACTCGATTGCTTTTCTCACTTTCGCTGTACCAGCTCAAGCGAGAAAATCAATCTCGTTGAGATGATCAACGATAATCTATAAATATCCATAAGTTTCTTTTAAACTAAATAAGATATGAATGTTGTTTAAAAGATATCTTAAATGAACATGATTATTATATCGGATTAAATGAATATAAACTGTCTTATGGAAGATTTAAAATTTCATACTCTTAAAAAACTATTCATTAAAATAGTTTGATATCATTTATTTTTGTTGGTACCAGCGTTCATGCTTTTTCAAACTGTTAATCTTGGAATTGTCGAAAAATCAGTATTCTACGAACAATATCGAAAAAAACGATATATTATCTACAAAATTTCAAAATTTCAAAGCATGTTGTACAGTTATATGAAAGATGAAACCTGTTTAGATTTGTATTCTAAAAAAAAAACTCCTTCAAGAAAAATTTAACGAATTTCATAAGCATAATTATGTTCGATACGGAATTTAGCGGGACGGATAAAAACCACGTCTACGGACAATAATATGTGTTCAAGGATTTTGTGCAGGATAAAAAAAAGTATAAATGCAACTGAACAATACATGATCAATAAGTTGATGATGCATTTAAACACATTAAAAATCCTTACCCTCTTCTCGAACTTTTCCGCCATCCAATATCAGATCTATTGATTATATACTAAAAGCCTAATCTCCAAAAATATTAAATGCAACCGTCGAAACAAAAAACTTGGTCAATATTGTTGAGTGGAATATACATATTAATAAGAATAACCTTGTCATAAACAATATCACGTGACACAACTAGATAAAAACATCTCCCTCCATAACATTGTCAGGGTTACATCACCTCTTGTACTTCACTGCAATAAAGAAGAAAAAACAAGTTCAGTGATAGTAAGATCATGGAGATGTTAATTAAAGCGACGCAGTAAAGTGTAGATTTGACTTATTAGTAATGACAACATATGCATAGTAATATGTACAGGAATCAGATCGCGTTATTTTTTCTTATTTCAACTACCGTGATGTACTTCCAAGTGCAATGAAACTGAAAAACATGACGTACGATCAATAAGTACAATTATAATTAGAGTGAGGAAATCTTGGAGAAACAATGATGTTGATATACATTAGACAACATCTGAGATTAATACCCCCGAAAATAGCGATAATTTTTACTCTCAATAAAAAATAAACACAACAGCAAGAAAACAAATAAGAACAAGAACAACATAATAATAAAAGAATTTTTTATTTATTGTTCTTAAACTGGAAATCCTACCCTTTTTTATGAATAAAGTCCCAATACTCATAAACGTATCACCAGAGATGTTAAGAATAGAAGATAACATGTATGCGCTTATATATGAAAACGATTCACTAAAGGGTCATGAAAATTGTTCTAAGAATATTTTAATTAATTATAAAAGTCAGAAAACTAGAAAATATCTCATATTTTAATATTCAAATGTCGTAACTCGGAAAAGTAAGATATTATAACAATAAAAATCATAACTTACGTTAATTAAAATAACCAATTCGTCAAAGTTAGATAAACAAATTATCAAAAACGTTATTGAGTTATTATTAAAAGTGTTGACGACGAACAAACGAACGGACGGACGGACATATAAAATATAAGTTTAAGATCATTAATCCCATTTTAGAAAACGGACGTACCGATAGACAAGAGTAAAACTTAATACCCCCTTACATTGTAGCTACGGCGGGGGCATAAGAGCAGTCACTAGAAGTTAACCAATCAAATTCGCACCCTTTTTATTCCTGTATACAAGTATTATTATTACATGTACCAATGTAACTTCAAGTTTCAAAAATATTCTATTATAAACCCCAAATGAACTAATTTAAAAGTCTCTTAAGAACCAACATGTTTTTTTCACTTTAGCCAATGGGCATATCAAACAAAGCACACTCTCCAACATTGTAGACGAGAGTAGACTATTTTATTGATCTTGTTTTACTGATCATTCAGTCGATTTAGTCTCTATGACTTATTGATAGATCATGTCTTGCTAATCATAAATTTGAATTTGTGATTTAGAGTGTTCATTGATCTATCATAATTAAAATCACATGAGGCATAAAAGAAAAACAATTTTTCTATCTCAATGTCATAGTTTTCTTGATTACAGGCAAAAATGAAAAAAATAAATAAAATCGTAAATTTGAAATTTATTGACACTAACTCCTATTATAATTTGTCTTACATTTTATACATACATATGGACAACTAGTAGAGCTAATTAATATGCACTTATTTTTTTCTATTAATAACGGTTAAAGAAATAATAAACCAAACTTGATTGTTATTCCTATGTTCTATGTTTAGCCATGTAGGCGGGGTTATCTGACTCATTTTTTTTTAGTAGATAACCGAAAATCGGAATGACAATATAATTGTGACCAAGTTTGTAAAAGATAACAAAAATTTGCATAAACTTATTGAAAATTGACTATAAAAGGCAATAACATTTTGGTCATATTGACTTATTGGTAGATCTTACTTTACTAAACAAATTTTCTGTTTACAGTTTCCTTAAAATTATCAATTGTGAGGCATCAACCCAGCAACAGGTTGTATTATGCGTCTGAACATTTCAGGACAGATAAATGTTGACCAGATGAACATTTTAATCCATGTCAGATATGCTGTAAATGCTTCAGTTTCCGAGATATTATAAGCCAAAAAATGTATGTTACCCTTATGTTCTATTTTCAGACACGGCGACCATCTTGGTTGAAGGGCGGGTTCACCGGATACATTTTTTAAAAACTAGATACAACAAAAATGATTTAGGCCAAGTTTAGTTTGTTTTTTGCCTTGAAGTTCCAGAGAGGATGATTTTTACGAAACATTATAATTTTTTTTCTTTAAAGGGCAATAACGCTTTATTAGGTTAACCGACAATTTTAATCATGTTGACTTTTTAAATCGCAAATCTAATATGCTGAACAATTTTACCGTTGACTTTCTATTTAATTATAATCATAATTAAGATAATAACCAAAAACTCCAACATTTCCTTGAAATTACCAATTTAGGGAAAGCAACCAAACAACAGGTTGTCTGATGAGTCTGAAGATTTTAGAACGGATAGATATTCACCGGATGAGCATTTAAACCTCAATGCCAGATTTGTTCTAAATGCTTTAGTTTTAGAGCAATAGGCAAAAATATGCATTTTACCCCAATGTTTTAATTTTAGCGATGGCGACCGTCTTAGTTGATGGATACATTTTTTAAAACTAGATACATTTTTGTACCTTAAGGATGATTTAGAACAAGTTTGGTATCAATTTCCCATAATTGTATAGAAGATTTTTAAAAGTTCACGGACGACAGATGCCAAGTGATGAGAAAATCTTCTGGTCCAGGTGAGCTAAAATAATTGTGCGTTGAAACACCCGGTATATATATATGTCTATGATACAGTTTTTTTTTACTGCAATGAAATGTAGGATAGATTTCCTACAACTGTCAAATTAAAGAGAATATTTTGTTCAACCCTTTTCCGCATGCAACCGGATATGACGAACTATGATTAGGTGTTTTACAACTAAACCGTATTGATCAAAGTTTCATGAGTTGATGATTTATTGAAAAACAAGTTGGTATATAACCTTTGCATGCATTTCAATCGAATGACCATAAGAAAATAGGGGTCCTCTAATAATCTATTATTGTTTTCATGATAATAAGCAACAGTTTAAGATGTAAAGGCAATATCTCATATAATGACTCGGACTATTTAAAACAAAATAAAACTAACAATTATTCCAACTGAAATGTGTTTATTTTAATAACTTTCAGTTTAAATGAAATAAATATATGAAGAGCATATTTATCTTGCAAATTCGTGATTTTTTCTTGGAACCTGATTTCGTGGTCTATATGCCGTTTTGTCCTTCTTTGTTACATATTTGTGTGCTTTTTTTAGTAATGAAGATTGTATCACAATGTTAAATGCTGTATTTTTTACATTTTACTGATTATGCCTGTTTGTTTTGTTCACGCATCATTGTCAATATAATGCAGTTTGATGCGACTGACATACAGGTGAGAGGTTTAGCTAATTATAAAACCAGGTTTAATCCACCATTTTTTACACAAGAAAATGCCTGTACAAAGTCAGGAATATAACAGTTGTCATCCATTCGTTTGATGTTTATAGGCTTTTGATTTTGCCATGTGATAAGGGACTTTCTGTTTTGAATTTTCCTAAGAGTTCAGTATTGTTGTGATTATTCTTTTTAGATTAAAAAAAAGCAAATTTTAATAATTTTATACCTTCTGCGTCTGTTCATATCCCTTTTTGTTTCATTTGTGATTGTCTGGTTACACTTGCAACTAAAACATATGAGAATATGAAAAATATTGTTGAACAGGTAACGTTTATAAATAAATTTTAGTGTAGATTTCCAAATTCCATGTACGTGATATCCTAACATAAGTCATGTGTTGGAATAGGCAAAACACATAAAAAAAACATATAAATACTTCAATGAGTTTAAACAAGTGTGTTTGAGCCGTTTTGAGGGAGTGGTGAGTGAGTAAGGTTTGTTCTCCATGTAAAAGGGTGACTGTCATTTTTAGATGAGTGACAACAAAGAAAGTGTTGTTCCTTCTAATTTTTGCTTTCAAACAGGATTTTGAGTTCTAAATTAATAATCCATATACCATCTTTTCCCTTTGATAGAAACCAAACTTAGCACACTGACTTTAAGCATTATTAATTAAGTTCATTTTCCGTTTTTCGACTTATATCTTTGTAAATTCAATAAAATAAAAGTGATTATAATTATCAAAAGTACCAGTATTATAACATAAGACTCATCAGTGACGCTCAGATCAAAATAGTTATAAAGCCAAACAAGTTCAAAGTTGAAGAGCATTGATGACACACGATTAAAAAAAACATGTGCCAAATGCGGCTAAGGTTCTAATTTATTCCTGGGATACGAAAACCCGTAGTTTTTCGAAAAATCTAAAGTTTTGTCAACTTGAAATTTATTAAAATGACCATATAATTGATATTCGTGTCAACACCGAGGTACTGACTAAAGGGCTGGTGATACCTATGGGGAAAAAACGCACACCAGCAGTGTCATCGATCCAGTGGTGTAAATAGTTATTAAAAAGGTTTCTTAGTGAACAGAGAAATGTAGAACCTTCAAAGAATAAGAAGTAGACTATTTTTAATAAATCACCTAGTACGCAAGTGGAATAAAATTTGACTTTTAGCCAAAACCATTATAGTATATTACATTGTTCTTATCCGTGCCATTTTATCAAATTGATTTATCATAAAATAAAAAATTCTTAATCATAATTCTTTAACTTGCAGAACATTTCTCTTTCTATTTTCGAATAATATCCATATCTCTGATTAAATGCCTTGTTCTGATTGCTGTATGGGCAACAAAGACATATTCCATTTTGTCTCAAGAATAAATTGTATCCATTTGGGTGGAAACTGTGTCTTTTTTGTTTTAGATTTGAATCAAATGGCTTCAGTTTTTTTCCCGAACCTCGCATGTCTATATTGTAATTTATTAGGTTCGATTCTTTCTCGTGAAAACAAACATTTTTTAAACATTATATATGATTCACGCAAAATGGTCCGACGTTTCTTAGTTAATTTTTTTTTGTTATTTTTTGTTGTTATGCATCAAATGCTTATCTACATATTGTGAGGCAGATTACGGATTTAAAAACACGTGATTTGTATTGACTTTATTAGCTGGAATAACTGGCTGGTTCAATGAATTGTCTCTCAGATATATAATCATGACAAACAAGAAAACGAAAATTCCATTAGACTTTATAACAACTTAGGTTCAGTTTATTAAAAAAAAAACAAAGCTGGTACAAAATGTCATGAGTACTGAAGTATCTGAAACATTTGGTCCTGTCTTGACTTACTATTTTGTCTGATTGTATAGTTTTGGAAACGATTTCATATTTTTTTTTCTTCGTTGCATTTATTGTTGGTTTGGATTGAAATGACATATTGCATAATCATGCTAAGAAAGGAAAGTAATATATATATAGGAGTATCTTCATTTAATGTCCTTTGTTTGGTCGAAACAACCTGCTCTAAATGCATTAAAATTAATTTTAAATTGTTAAGTACTTAATATTACTTACCATACTATATTGTCTTGCTAAGAATCAGCATCAGACATAAAAGGTGAACATGTTGTTTTGTCTGTGGGATGACACTCCAGTAACATGTGTTTTCAGTCCATCAGCTGTTACTACATCCTGCATTTAAATGTACATGTTAATTTACAGGTTATGCAATAGAAACACACCCAATTAACCTCGACTGCATATACATATAACTTAGGAGAATAGATATTGAATAGTGTCAATGAAACACTTATCAATAAAGACCTAGGAAAAATAATGTTAACACTTTGTTATAAATAGTCAATTTAGAATGCACGATAAGTGTAAAAAAATATAACCGTAACTGGAACTTGTTTAAATGGCCAATAATAGCATCTATTAATGGATCTTATGTATCTCAAAATATTTCATATTGAAGAATCTTACTAAATGCAATTTAAAAACAATTCATGCTTCATCTGTTTGGCCACTGTATTGAAAAACAAACCTTCTGTCATAAACATATCTTGTCGTCCACCATAAAAGAATTCTATTACAGGACACAGGAATGACAGCTGTCCAGTAGAATCATATTTCAAGGAGGAGTCTAAACATACTTCAGGAACTATTAATTTAACCAAAAAGCTACTTGTGACCTCGCGACCTCGTAATTGACACTGACTGTATATCAACAAGCAAGTATTTTGCAGCTATCTTCCTTATGTTTTTCAAATTGTGTTCACATGTTTCTTTTTTGCACGAAACGTGAAATTTCACATCTCTGTTTTCTGAAACAAATACGTAATATTCATTGTAAATTTATTAGTTAATATGCCTGATGAAAAGAAGTCACAACACAAGTTCAAACATAAAGTAGTAATATTGTTTGACTGACATCTGTACATACGGGTAATTCATAAGCACTTGCGACCATTACCTACAAAAAGCAACAATTATAAACATTTTCTGTAACTTCCGAAACAAATTACCAAATTACTATCCAGACATAGACCGATATCATGTAGAAATTGCTGGTACCATTTACTTTTTTTGTTACCCCCAATATTTAACTTTTACAATAATGTTTTTTTTTAGCAGCATCTGGATAATTTGCACTGTTTTGTCCCTGAAATGAATACACGTATATTTTAATAAAGAATATACTGTGTCTTTATTTCTGATCTTTCTTTTTTTGTGCATTGGTCGATGCTTCTCTTGAACAAGAATTTCCTTTATACAACTATACAACATTTGCATCTTGAAATCGTTGAAATTTTGAAAGGTCATACATTTTTCATCCACTTGTCCAATTGCAAAATCTGAACATACTGCACGGGTATCCATACCTAGGATAGTGAGATGTTTTGATCCAATCCCCTTGACATGTACAAATGTGAATATTATCTGTCATTTTACGTGAAGTTTTATAATGTAAGTGATTTTATGTTTAAATTATTTTACAGATTGCACGCAAATCAAACATTATTTTTTTTTATTGTTAATTTCCCTTTAAAGAGTTCCACAAAATCATGTTTCCCGTCTGTAATTGATGCTTTCAGGGTAATGTTGTTACTTTTAATAATGCTACTCTTTTTTATCTTGAGGAAGTTTACTCTAGAGTTTATTCAGTAATAAACTGCGACAAAATTAGGTACTAAGATTTTATTTTAAATGATAGTTGGGAGAAATCATAATAATATAAGAATAAACATAACACACCCTTTTAAGTTTCAATAAATCCTAAAACAGTTTTACATTTTTTTATTCGAGCGTCACTGATGAGTCTTTTGGAGACTTTATAAAAATTTAATCCTAGTATATATGATGAGTTTTTTATTACAAATTTCTTGATGCATGGGAATACATTTTATAATGTTGACGTCGCCGACACTTCACGCCTATGATTGAAACGGAAGTATATCTCGCTATCGCAACAAAAACGCAAAGTATCAACTTCAGATCAAAAAAGCTCTATAGACACGATGCGCTTGAAGAGGTACACTGCATTGACTATTAATGTGTAGTGTATGTATTGCTAATACATTAGTTTTTATTTAAATACGGTATTGTACACTGCTACTTGTTTCGTGTTCTTTGCATTGAATAACTGTGATTTTGACACTTTCTCATCGACTTGTGTGATTTTTTATGACTTATGCTAGCTACTTTAATTTGTCCCTTTCGAAAAGAGGAACGAACGATACCAGAGGGACAGTCAAACTCATAAATAGAAAATAAACTGACAACGCCATGATTCAAAATGAAAAGACAAACATACAAACAATAGTGCACATCACACAAACTGTCGAGATTTCGATCTTCATGAAATGTTATGCAGTCCGGTCAAATTATATGCGCAAAATTGTTTTCATACTTTTTTTTGTTTTTAAATATCTCATTTTTGCAGCATTATGAACCTTGAATTGCCTAGTTTGTGTAGTTAGTTTTGGAGATTCCCCGACCAATTATGACAGTATTTGCTTGATTTATTTGCCAACTTTAATTCAATATGATAAAATTTAGCCTGTATATATGTTTAGCAAAGTACACATTTAGAGATATACAATAAACCCACTACTGATTCCTTGATTTGGTCAATATTAAGCATGTCAAGTAATTGTATGGTTATTGTGGCATCATAATCATCATTTATTTCACCTAATTCGCGTTTATTTTGTTAGCTACTGTACAGCATGAATTATAACATGTTCAATGATAGATACAATTGTAAAGGAAAATAAGTCGACTAACACAGGATCTGTATGTTATTTATTTTAGTTTGCCGATTGGTCTTTCTTTCTAGAATAGAGCAGTATTTTGGTTGCTCATTTTCTTGAGTTTGAATCCTGCTGGAGAAAAACAGATTAATTGCATAAATGTAGTGCTGTTATTACTGTGTCGATTGATAGTACGAAATAGTAAATATATAAAAGAAGATGTGGGAAGGATTGTGCCTGATGTTCATATGATGAAATCATAATCTTTCAGTCAGTTTAATTGAGGTCTGGAGCTGGAGTGTCAGTTAACTGCTAGTAGTCTGTTGTTATTTATGTATTGTTGTCATTTTGTTTATTTTCTTTGTTTACTTCTTCTGACATCGGACTTAGACTTCTTTTGAACTGAATTTTAATGTGCGTATTGTTATGCGTTTACTTTTCTACATTGGTCAGAGGTATAGGGGGAGGCTTGAAATCTCACAAACATGTTTAACCCAGCCGCATTTTTGCGTCTGTCCCAAGTCAGGAGCCTCTGGCCTTCGTTAGTCTTGTATTATTTTAATTTTAGTTTCTTGTGTACAATTTGGAAATAAGTATGGCGTTAATTATCACTGAACTAGTATATATTTTTTAGGGGCCAGCTGAAGGACGCCTCCGGGTGCGGGAATTTCTCGCTACATTGAAGACCTGTTGGTGACCTTCTGCTGTTGTTTTTTTATTTCGTCGGGTTGTTGTCTCTTTGACACATTCCTCATTTCCATTCTCAATTTTATGATTGCCAATGTGACAACTATCCACAAAAGACCAAAATGACACACAAACATTAACAACTAGAGGTCACCGTACGGCCTTCAACAATATGTGATAGTATGTTGTACTCACCTTGGTTACTGCTAGGTTAAAAAAAATGTAAAGTGTCCTTATACTTTTCACCATACTCCATAAGCTTTTTATACAGAGTAATCTTCCCAGCATGATATAGCATGGATTGCAGGAATAGAATGTTATCACGTGCTAATTTACCATTATCTATTAAATGACTAAATAGCTTCCATGCCGATGTTATTTGTTCTAAAACTGAGTTTGGGGATTCATCTTCTCCTGTTTATGATAAATAAGTTTAAAACTAGACATCATGCTTTTAAATCGGGTGCATCTTAATTCGTGAATCATATGTACAAATATGCTAGTGAGAATAAAAAAGCCTAACTTGGGACAGCAACTAAAAATCATGGCGGGGTTAAACTTTTCTGTTCATTACAACAAACTGTACCAATCTGTTAGAAATAACTTGACTAATCTGATTGGCATATATAAAAACAGAGCAACTAACATAAGAAAGACCACACAACATAACGATTTAAGACATGTTAGAGTACATGTACTACATTGTAGCAGGTATGCTTTAATTTATCAAAAACATACGCATCCAAATGAAATGAGATTCCAGTTGGTTTCAAAATATGAAAAAGAGAAGATGGCGGTCATCTTGTGAAATTTAGGGGAAAAGCTGTTTGTTCTTTGAAAGTGAAGGGGTAAATGCTGGTCTTTGTGTTTGTAAACGGCCGACAAGATGAACGAATGATAGGAGCATACATACCTACACTTTTATTTATGGAATGTAGTATTAAAGAAGGTGGATATAAGTTTTACGATTTTCAATTGACCCAAAACTGGTTAACAAGTCCTCATATATGACTTCAGATGATTTGGGCATCGTGCATATTGCCCCGTCATCTATTCGCCACTCTGCAACTCTGTTTAGAATTTGAGATACTCCCCAATTATAAAGTCAGTACAACTATTGTTAATCTTATAATCACATCTTGATTACTTCCCTGAGACTGAACAAGCGTTGTAGCCACTCGTCGTCCTCGTCGCAGTAGCTTTATGAGAGAATGCAAGCTCTTTCGAAACTTGGCATTATATATATGCTTGTCATCGGCCAAAGTATCAACCCCAGACTTATGGATCCAATTGAAAAGTATTTTTAAGCTTTATGCATTGAGATCAACTTGTTAACTTTCAATGTTTCATATCGTTTGCACTCAAACAGACAAGTACATCCAAAGGAACAGGAATAACAATTCCAAACTGCTAATAGAACACGCATGCATTTGACGCCTATTTATTTACATCAGATAATACCCGTCATTTAGGTTCAGAGTGGCTGCGCTTGTCATCGCCGGCTGAGTCAGCTGCTGATATGATGTTTATGGACCGGTTATTAATACAATTTTGCATCTCCATACAATGCACTTAATAATGAATTTGGCTTTCCCGGGCACAGGGACTCAACAACATTTTCTCAGCTGTCGGGGTCTTCTCTTTATAATAAGCCCATCATAAAATTATTGTAGCGTGGTCAAGAATTCAAAGCGGTGGGTAGGGACAGAGGTCGTTAAATAAACACCCAGAATTAGCCACGCATGGTGGACTACAGTCCCAATTATGAGTATGTGTAAGATGAAATCTAGACTTGTGCTGTGCATTATTCATTTATGATTCCAAATTATTAGCTTTATTATAATGAACAAGTACTTTGCAATATAGATGAATTTTGGTTTAAGTGTATAGCATTGGTGTATACCTTGTGTGATTCATTTTTATGTACGCTCTGTAAAATCATCGCATTTAATATAAAAAAAAAATAAAAAAATAGTTGAGACAAAAACTAAGGTATTAAACGTTTGACACTGTCTTCAGCTGACGGAATACAAATCAGCCAATTTAGCTACCTTGTATTCCTTTTTATATCTGGTCACCGGATAAGCTTTAGAGCTTACAACGAAAACACATTTGCTCTCTAAAATGACAAACACAAAGACGAAATGATCTCTACATCTCTAGTGCATTTTAAAAAAACTTGGGCTATAAGACTTACCTCGTAGAATAAACTTCATTGTTTCTAAATCCTTTGCATTTAGCTTCCGTGCAATTTTAGTCAACCAAACATTAAGTCCATAATCTGAACCTGGAGTATGCAAAGTGTAAGAGGGGACTGTCTCAGGAGGATATGATCCTGGAGAACGACAAACCGTTTGATCTAAAATTAAATGAGACAATGAGAAATACTTATGAGATTTAGCGTCAATGTGAGTCTTTTCCTGTTAACATGTAATGTAATAATGGTAAAAAGCAACTAACAATTTCATGTAAACTTTTTGTTAATTGTTTTTAAGTTATCCATATAATTAGATTCTGTCTATAAGACATGTATTTAAAAAAAAGAAAGCTAAAAAGCCAGAATGTGTTCAAAAGTCAATAAAGGAACAAATTTTTTGCTGCTGATTTATTGCTGTTAAATTTTCCCATGTAAGGCACTATTTTTTTGTTCATTGGCTATTCCTTTTTTTCTGTTGCAACGCATGTTTATTTATTTTCACTTTTGTTCACAGCTGTTTCCTGAATTTGTATGGCAAAATACTAATTTTATCCTCTCTTATGCAGTATAGTGTACGTTCAGCTGTAATAAATCAAATTATATAATCATTTTCCCTAAAGTTCAATGCTCGTCCCCATATAGTTTTTATCTAGCCCGTGTCAAACGCAAAAAGAAATGAAATTGTGGTAAAAACCAGTCATTTATGTGTAATACATGCATCTCCTTTAAAGAATGATATGTGTGTTTAGTAAAATAAAAAAAATCATCCCTATGCACTTTGTTGAAACCGTGCGGTTTGTGTATGAGTTTGGCACTAATAGCCACTAACTTAAATAGCGCCGTAGTAAGGATTATTCATTGGACTATGTGAAAGTTTATATATACTAGTAAATGATTTAAATATTTCTTTGGAGAGCATTCTTTAAATGTGTCTTGAAGACTACAGTCTATGCCAAGTGATTGCTCTTTCCCATATATTTTTAGGGTAATATGAGTAAAATGGTAGGTAATAGGCTTACCATGACAAGTGTTTGATTGTTCCTGAAAAGTAGCTATATTGAATATGGATCTTATTTCTTCTTCAGACGGTTCTATAACGTCTCGTTTAATTGTCACATCAATTTCCTCTAAAGCTTCTTTCAGTTTCACATATTTCCCTGGTGCTATCAGACCTTTCCGTTCCAATATGGCCAATAGAGATGACATGTCATATGCATCTTTGATATCTTTAGGTGTCAGTTTGAATAAACTCCTTAATGATTTGAATTTATGTTCATCTATTGTACCGTCTATATGTTCTGTTAGTGTTGTGAGTAGTCTTCTATGGATATCTTGTATGGATCTAGAAAAAAAAAATTAATCACGATGTATCTTTATTTTTACAGTCTAAGAATATGAGGTACATTAATTCTTCACATATAAGAGACATCAAAGCATACACCTTCATAGGTCGATAGCACTTTGTTATATTCTGAATTTGGTATATGTCTCGGTTAGTGTATACATGTATATGGGTATAAACTATGAAACTTAGAGCGATGGGCTTGCCCCAAGTTCTTAGTTTCATAGTATATACATTTCTATACACTATCCAATTTAGCATATATTTACAACTTGAGTAATCCCGTAATTATTCTATTGATATGTTTTGGCTGACTAGGTGTAGCTCATTTACGTAGTATTGTAAATCTACTCACTTTTTAAAAATATTATAAAATATGTGATTTCAAAAGAACATTGACTCTAGAATGAAATGATTGTAGCTGCTGGTGTAAGTATTTTTATTGATATAAAGCTGAGTTTTACTATACATGTACTACTTTACATGATAAGATGACAACATAAACTTACCAAAAATAGGCATTTTTTAAATTGCAGTGGAAGCTTTCCATTCTTGCAAACATTTTTCAATTTTATATAAAAAACAAACATATATATTGTTTGCAGTAGTATATTTAAAAGAGGGTGGTGGAAAACGCTCTTTTTGGACGATTAAAGCTTTTGAATGAGGACATCCCCTTTATCTTGGGTTTGAAACCCTTTTAATAATGGATGGATCTGCCTTTGGTATTTACTCATAGGACGTCTAGTGGAAAGTTTATCTGTATGAAATATCTGTCGCTGGACATAAAGCGGCCAATAATCAATCAATTCATGACAAAATAGATCAAATTGCTTTAATTTTCATCCACAAGGTTTGATGGTTCACTCTATTTTTAGGTACAAAGTAATTGCATGGAAAATAAATGATTTCAATTTTAGATGCATGGCATTGTTCTCGAATCAAGGTGAAAAGAACCATATTTCTTACTCTTTACTAAAATGAAAGAAACGTTTAATCGTAAAAAAAAAAAAATTAGATCCAAAGATTGAATAGAAGGATGTTTAAAAATTAATTTGAAAAATAATTACAATCTATTTAGTTTAATTAGAAACACAGCATATACTCAGTAGCCAGTAACAATTTGTATTTCAATATCTTGATTGCAATACAATGAAATCTTATCCCGGTGATCATTCATGCGTAGTTACTTGGTACACGAAAAAAGTATGTACTATGAAAATTAGAAGTCAAATTCAAGAAATTTGATTGGACGAGCAGTTGTAAGTATGTGCTCAATATCATAATCCTGATGCACTCATGGCAATATGAAAAATGATGACCCTCTAAGTTATCAAAGTCCTATTATTTATTGAAAACATGATCATGAACCGGACTAATTTGTGGCTTTGCCATATTACTACTGTAACACTATTATAACAATTAATACTTCATGTAGTAAGCACTAGTAAATATTTTACTAAACAAAAAATATAATCTCACCGCTCTTTTCTTGAATTAGGCACATCACTATCCCTGTTCTCTAGTCTAGATGGGCTATGTATTATGCTGGATGTAGGTGACGATGAGCAGCTACTGATGTTATTCAAAGAAGGGCTTGAAATGCTGCCATTACAAGTTTTGGCGGATTCATTTACAGATGGAGACAGATTACACGTTGTTGGTTTCGGTACTATTTGAGGATCAGGATTAATACCATCCTTACAAGCATTAATTATTTTTACTTTTATTATTTTTTCAGTTTCAAAATTTAGGTCCGCATCAGAGTCTAAATCAATGTATTCTCCTATAAGACTGTCAAACACTTGAAG
Organism: Mytilus trossulus; assembly: GCF_036588685.1. Taxonomy (NCBI): domain Eukaryota; kingdom Metazoa; phylum Mollusca; class Bivalvia; order Mytilida; family Mytilidae; genus Mytilus; species Mytilus trossulus. Next base: position 105,344 of record NW_026963316.1, on the reverse strand, counting down.
ATGTGCATCATTTATATTAAACTTATATTTAACACTTTCTTGAATGACATTTAAATTTATTCTATCATTCACAGATATTTTTTTCGTACTTGGCCCATAATACAACACGAAAAACTTTTGATCCATGATGATTCATTTAATTGTATTAATCACCTGTAAATAAAACAAAACAAAATTAAGTTATTAAAACTTATCTTGCATATTTAAGTGATCTCATTACTTGATTTCAGGAACAAATGTTAGTTAGGATTTCTATATAATTTTCTCATTTTAAATTGTGAACTAAAAGAAAGTTTGATAAGATTGCCTATTAGACAACTTTCTAAATACCAATAACAAAGAAATTTCGAACAACTATAGGATTTCATAAGTCCTTCAATAACGAGGAAAGGCCATACAGCATAGTCAGCTATAAATGGCCCCGAAATAACAAATGTGACACAATGCAAATGACAAAACTGGCATCATAATTAATGTACAATAAAAAAACTAAAAATTAAAAACACCAATTCTTAAGTGAACAATTGAAGGTCTTTCCACCAGTTAGGATCGTTTTTAATATGAAAATATGAAAATTTGATTTTGAATGACGATTCCAGCGTCAAATGACAACCTATTGTTATTTTTATACAAAAAAATATAAAAAGGGAAATTGCTTTTACTTTCGGTTTGCAAAATGTCATTATCGTTATTGTTTGATAGTTTACCTATAGAATGTATACATATATGGTTCTATATATTTGACATTAATTTAGTTAAAACTAGATGTGTCAAAGCGACACGAATGGCCACCTCCCAAAAAGTTGAAAAATCTGCAATTTCAATAACACATGTGGACACAAAATCTGTATAACTGTGATTTTCAATAATTTATCAAAGTTTAAACCCCGTAATTTCAGCAAAAATTAGCAGAGTGGAACGAAATTTAACTTGATCTGTAACTCATCCTGAGTATCTCACTAACAAAAAATCAGCCCTATATCTGAAAGCGTTTAGAAAAAAAGTCCAAAATTATCCAAGTCAAAAGCCTGTAAATTTAAAAGCAAAAATTAGCGGAGCGGAACGAAACTTAAACTTGATCTGTAACACATCATTGTTAACTCATATACCAAAATTCAGTCCATTATCTGAAGGCGTTTAGAAAAAAAGTCCGTATAACTGTGATTTTCAACAATTTCTCAAAGTCCAAAGCCCGTTATTTCGTCAAAAATTAATGAAGTTGAACGAAACTTAAACTTGATCTGTAACTTATCATGGTTACCTCACATACCAAAAATCAGCCCAATATCTGAAGGCGTTTAGAAAAAAACTCCGTATGATGATTAGTTGCGGAATGACGGAATGACGGAATTTTGGAATTTTGGAATTTCGGAATTGCGGAATTTAGGAATTTCGGACAAGGGTAAAACTATATGGCACCGACAACTTCATTTCTGGGCCGTAAACATAGCTACTTCCAGTTTAGAAAAGGTCACTTCTTGGTTCTGACCCTGATTTTAAGGTCATGAAACAAGGGCCTCAAATCAAAATACCCTAAGTCTTAATTATATTTGATAAACGAGTTATATCTCCATACGTGTAATTTTGAATATAGTGGGGGAGAAATCTCCCATTTAATGTCTCCGTTCACTTTCAACTCAAATTTACGTATTACGACATGTCACAACTTACAATAATTCTGTAAAAATATTCTGTCAATATCTTAAAAGATTTCTAAAGGTTATTGATAACAAGCCAAAATAAAGAAATTGAACATGACATTGACTTTTGCCTTTGACCTCATTTCACTTATATCAGATACAATAGGGGAAATAATTCTCATATGCATTCTCTATACGGCTTCGGTCAAAATTAAACGAATCATCATGAGGATATGACGACCAAATTGAAAAAATAAATTGTCTCTTTCTTATACGCTTTTTAGAAATAACACGACAAACAGTGTTCGGGGAAATAACTCTTACATGGACAAGAATTTGGTTACGCAGTAGTAGTAACAAAAGCGAACAATAGTAATCAAAGTAATCAGGAAAATAGTCTAGTACGTCAGAAGTTTGTTTCGTCTACATAAAACTCATCAGTGACGCTCAGATCAAAATAGTTATAAAACCAAAAAGGTACAAAATTGAAAAGAGTTGAGAACCTAAAATTTCTAAAAATTGTAACAAATACGGCTAAGGTAATCTATTCCTGGGAGGAGAAACTCCTTAGTTTTTCAAAAATATGAAAGTTTGCAACAAGAAATTTATAAAAATAACTGATTTTGATACAAAATGTGCGGTGTCATATTCCAAAAATTTGGTCGTTCTACCTTTCGTGAGAAGACCTTTTTTTCAGATCATTAGGTCTCTCCACTTTTTTTGTTAAGACCTAATTTTTTTGTATAAAAACAATCTTCATATATATCTATCTTCATATATATCTATCTATCTATATATCTATCTATCTATATACCTGGTTGTCATATTATCTTTGAGTAACCATGGGGGGTAATCGACCATAGATCTATCTACATATACATCTATGGTATATCTATCTATCTATCTATCTATCTATCTATCTATCTATCTATCTATCTATCTATCTATCTATCTATCTATCTATCTATCTATCTATCTATCTATCTATCTATCTATCTATCTATCTATCTATCTATCTATCTATCTATCTATCTATCTATCTATCTATCTATCTATCTATCTATCTATCTATCTATCTATCTATCTATCTATCTATCTATCTATCTATCTATCTATCTATCTATCTATCTATCTATCTATCTATCTATCTATCTATCTATCTATCTATCTATCTATCTATCTATCTATCTATCTATCTATCTATCTATCTATCTATCTATCTATCTATCTATCTATCTATCTATCTATCTATCTATCTATCTATCTATCTATCTATCTATCTATCTATCTATCTATCTATCTATCTATCTATCTATCTATCTATCTATCTATCTATCTATCTATCTATCTATCTATCTATCTATCTATCTATCTATCTATCTATCTATCTATCTATCTATCTATCTATCTATCTATCTATCTATCTATCTATCTATCTATCTATCTATCTATCTATCTATCTATCTATCTATCTAACTATCTATCTATCTATCTATCTATCTATCTATCTATCTATCTATCTATCTATCTATCTATCTATCTATCTATCTATCTATCTATCTATCTATCTATCTATCTATCTATCTATCTATCTATCTAATCTATCTATCTAATCTATCTATCTATCTATCTATCTATCTATCTATCTATCTATCTATCTATCTATCTATCTATCTATCTATCTATCTATCTATCTATCTATCTATCTATCTATCTATCTATCTATCTATCTATCTATCTATCTATCTATCTATCTATCTATCTATCTATCTATCTATCTATATGTATTATATATTAATATATGAATCTATCGTATTATGAATAAAGGCTGTGGCCAGATATCGCCAAATCATATAATGTATTTTGTTTTAATGGCACCATCTGAGATAATCAAATTACACATTACATTGCAAAAATGATTAATTATACTCATTACACATTACATAGGTTTTAAAATGAAATTAATTAAATTACAATTACTTTACTTAAGTAATTAATTAAATCACACATTAACTTTGATCATAACTCATGTTGAACAATATATATCATGTATATAATATATAGCATGTGTAAAATATTCATGTAAGCTTACAACATACAATGTCATGAAGTTTTGACATTGCATTTGATCATCATTTATATTTTTTATGTTTTGTCATTCAGCTCCTCTCTGTAGTGAACACATTGTTTCGACTTGAGCTGATGTACAATAGTAATCAAAGTTACCATGAAAATACTTTAGTACGTCAGACGTTTGTTTCGTCTACATAAAACTCATCAGTGACGTTCAGATCAAAATAGTTATAAAACCAAACAGGTACAAAGTTAAAGAGTATTGAGGATCTAAAATTTCTAAAAATTGTAACAAATACGGCTTAGGTAATCTATTCCTGGGATAAGAAAATCCTTAGTTTTTCAAAAATATGAAAGTTTTGCAACCAGAAATTTATAAAAATGACCATATAACTTAATTTGATACAAAATATACGGTGTCATATTCCAAAAATTTGGTCGTTCTACTTTTCGTGGGAAGACCTTTATTCTCCATATTAGTAGGTCTCTCCCATTTTTTTGTTAAAACCTTTTTTCTTCTTCTGATTATTATTTTCTTCTTCTGTCGTCTGAGATGCTTTTTTTTATTTTACAACACATCGAAGGGATTGTTTAGCCAATGATGTGGTACAGTAATGGGGATTTGAAAAATCACTCTATGTAACCGAACACTCATTTTCATAGGAAATATCTCCACGTCCCCTTTTTCTTGTAATATTTATTTCTTTGAAACCGTAAAAGAATTAAACAAACTATTTTCACCAATTTGTTCATTTACTCTTACAATGTTTTGGTCAACTGATGTAATTGAATGACACCTTATTTTCCTTTAAACATTAAAAATAGGTTACTTGTTCGGTTTATAGGTTGTAGAGACCTATAGTCCTTTAATATGAAGTAATTCGGAGAAAATTGAGATCAAGGTCAAATGTCAAGGTTATGTCCTAAACTAAGAATTTTGCTAGTTATTTTAACTGAAAAGAAACAGTAAGAGTTAACAATATATTGTGTTTGCCAAATAACAAAAGGACACAACTTCATACCATGTAAGTCAAAGAGGGACGACAGATACCAAAGGGACAGTCAAATTCGTAAATCTAAAACAAACTGACAACGCCATGGCTAAAAATGAAAAAGACAAACAGAAAAAGAATAGTACACATGACACAACATAGAAAACTAAAGAATAAACAACACGAACCCCACCAAAAACTAGGGGTGATATCAGGTGCTCCGGAAGGGAAAGCAGATCCTGCTCCACATGCGGCATCAGTCGTGTTGCTTATGTGATTTCAAACCTGGTAAATAGTCTAATTCGGTATGTCAAATTCATGAAAGGGAAGGAGATTGTAGTTACGACGTAAGGAACATATCCGATATCATTTGTGAAACGGTTATTCCATAACGGTCAACCAACTCGTGATGGCGTCCGTAAAATTTACGAAGGGATGATTTCAACTTCACCATTTGGAACTCTTGGTTTAATAGCTTCCTTGTGAGCAGTAACCCTCTATCAAGAAAATCATGATAGGAAATGTAAGCACGGAAATATTGTATCAATTGGGAGATATATACCAAAATGTTATGGTCAACCCTAATATCAGTTCTTTCTCCTTGCATATTTGAAAACGGCATTCATTTCAAAACTTTAGAAGTGATTGACCAGGGATGATTCGATTTGAGATCACTGATCTAAAACCTTGTTCTCTGAAGAATAGGATTTTAACTATTGTTCGTTTTAGTCACAAATCATAGAAGTTAATTTATGGTACAATGAAATTTGAATTTGAAATTAAAAAAATACCTTGGAATAATTGTGATACCGTTCAAATTGAATATATTTGCAATTGGATTATATGTCCAAAATTCACAGTTGGTTTTATAATATAAAATGTTAAAATGATATATTTTGAATGTACTAGTAAAGATCACATAGTTTTAAAATAGAACATACACTTTTGTATTCTTGATTACCTAGAATTATATAAATAGATTTGTGTAAAATAGGTCGGTAAATCCAATGTGTAGCGCCAATAAATACGAATAATAACTTAAATGTATTGAGTATATAATCATGCAAGCATTCTCACGTATTGATTAAGTTATGCGATAAATATTATTCAAAAATCTGATTGGAAATGTGATTTAAACTACTTTTATGATCTTTATTGATGTCAACTTTTAAATGCCCCTTTATTTTTTCTATAGGTCAACAATGATCAACGAATATTCAAAATGTGTATACCTAATGGTGTACACTTATTAATGTATAATTGAGACCCCTTATTTTCTGAGTAAGTTTTACTGAAAACAATATATAAAAGATTGACAAATAATTAATTAATCCAATCACATTTTAAAAGCGGGAAACACAGATTACAGAATGGAGTACGCGACCTACCGTAACCAGATAACATGCAATTTTCAAGTTAACACATTAATCCATGCAACATAATATAATTGATGATAATTGTTAGGACCTTCTCATTCCAGCAACACTAACTTGTAGCTATACGTAAATTCATAATTAACATGGTAATGTTCACGCCATTTTAAAAACAGGAAGATATATGCAAATATTGTTTACGGGTCAAATCGTTACTGGAAATTGTAACAATATACCAAAAAAAAAAAAACTCACACAAAAAAACTATTATCCAGGCTTTGCCTGCGCCATTAATACAAATTCCTGCTAGAGTGTCTTGCGGTTAAAAGAGCGCAATCCTTTGTTTACATTTTATCTGTTAGTTTTATATCTTGTACGGCTTCTGATTGGCTGATACAAGAATAATTTGAAATCATCTTAAATCGAAAGCTTATCAAACTAAGTTTTAAAAATTTAGAAAAAAAATTTCCTATCTCCCAGAGTAGAGAAATTATTTTCAATTTCTGCACGTCGGCGTAATTAAAAATAAGCCTTTTTCATTAAGCAAAATAAAAAATAATCGACTATGCTTTTCAACTGCATTAAATGTCAATTCTTGACGCTTGACCATAGACATGTTTTTGGTTGTTATGCAACACTGGTGTTTCTAGTGACAAAAACTGCTATCCGTTTTCCCCTAGTTTGTGTGAAGAGGGACGAAAGATACCAGAGGAACAGTCAAACTCATAAATCGAAAACAAACCGACAACGCCATAGCTAAAAATGACAAACAGAAAAACAATAGTACATATGACACAACAAAGAAAACTTAAAGAATAAACAACACGAACCCCATCAAAAATAAGGGAGATATCAGGTGCTTCGGAAGGGTGAGTAGATCATGCTCCACATGTGGCATTCTTCGTGTTGCTCTGTAATAACAAATCCAGTAAAAATTCCAATTCGGTAGGCCACATTCATGAAAAGGAAGGGGATTGTAGTTACAATGTAAGGAACATATCCGATATCATTTTTGAAACGGTTATCCCATAGCGGTCAACCAATTCGCGATGGCTTTTACCTTATATTTCAACTTAGTTGCATTGATATTACCCCCCATATTACCGTGGTCTATAGCTAGTGGTTAAGACCGATGGCTACAGTACTGAAGGTCCCGAGTTCGATTCTAACTCGGGATGCTAAAAATATCCGTACATCAGAAGGTGATTTTAACCTTCTCACACACATATCTGGTACCCAGACCGGAGTTTAAACTAGAATGGGTACTTTGGGGGCCTTGGTTGGTCAAAGATGTCCCCTGCTTTGACCTGGAGAACAATCAGCTACTGATATCACTTCGGTTTATCTGTTTCCGTCGAGTTTCCCGGTGGTTCCCTTCGAGTACTTCAGCTTCCTCCACCATAATAACAGATATCCCGGTGTCCTATCACTCCCTTTGTGTCGGGGTGGGAATTATCCTTTAAAATATTGTAAATACGTTAGTGACACATCTCCATTAATCTCGAAAGGGAGTGTACACGGATTCCACTGTAACCTCACAGCTTTCGAGGGGTGCTCCGAATAACGGAGGAATCTACCAGTACATACATACTCGTGTCTCAATTCAAAAAATATAAAGCAAGAATCTGCTTTAATTTTGTAAAATGACCTTTTATTACCTATTAAGTCAAAAGATAAATCGGGGTTATGGGGCAAACTTTTTTACCTTGTATCATACTGAAAAACACCAAGGCGTCCATCATTTAATACAAATTCCAACATTTCACCTGAGTACATCCTTAAGCTGGGGTCACACATTTTTACGATTTTTACTACCGTTCTTGATAGGATCATTCCCGATTAAAATTTATTAAAAGTCTGATCAAGATCCTGTGAATCGTGGATGGAAATTCAAACTTAAATTTGTAAAAAAAATAATTTGATCACGACAACAATCAGATAGTATTCAGGAAGCACCGATATTCAACCGTTTCTAAGCGAATTAGTCCCGATAATACCGTTCTGAATCCGCTTCTAATACGATTTGTATTTTTCGCCAGGTAAAATTCGACCGAGTCTGTCACGACTGCGTCCCGACTCTACCGAATGTTATCCGACTGAGATCAGACAGTGACCGGACAGTGAACCGACGCTGACGGAAGTTATCCGTTCGAAAACTGTCGGCATTTTCGGGATGATCATGTACTGTCGTAACGTAATCCTATCATAGTCCGCTCTATCGCATTGCAAACGGCTTTGTCTGGTATCAGTCGTATTGTATTCTGTAATTGTCGGGACTCTGACGTGGGTATCATTGACGAATTTCGTATTAATAACGGGACTGTTTCGGAACGGTTTCGGCAAAAAACGGTTCGCAATCGACAAGATCTGGATGCAATCTGGACTCAATCGGCAGAAAAACAACTATGAAAAATTACTCCGGATCATTCCCGTTCCACAGGACACCGTCCAGAATACACAAGACATTGTTCGGAATTCGATCCGATACAGCAGAATCTGTCACGACATAGCCACGATTGTAATCCGACTAGACAAAATCGGCTGAGTTGCCCCGAATGTTACGGGATGCACCTAACTGTCGGGATGCTTTGCCGAACTATTCGGACCCTTCCCGATCCGTAGGAATCTGTTACGAACTAAAACGAATGCGTTCAGACAATGATAGGACATTCCAGATAATTGAGGATACTAATCCGACTTTTTCAATTTTCGTGTCGTATTGCTGTCTGATCTCAATCGGGAGCAATAATCGGCAATGTGTGAACCCCGCATTAAGAATGCCATGCAGTGAAATAAAATCCCTCATCCGTAGGCGTGCTTCCAAAATATATACGAGTTCAGTTATTATGGCCGTCATACTAAATTCCTAAATATATAAATCAATTTTACATACATTGTACTTTATTGAAATCTGTTTTTTTCTCTAATTTTTTAAAAGTAGTAACAAGACCTGAGAATGACAATTAGATAAAAAGTAAATTACAAATTCATATGTGTGTTTGTCGAACAAAAGATGTTTTTACAGAGATGGTAGTCCTCCCTGTTTTAAACCATATTGCGTGAAATAATACAACATGGTACATGCAGAGCATATTTTGGATTCTATCAAACGCATCAAAAATAATAAATGCTATCAGTCGAAGCCAATTAAAGCCATTGTTTTCGCTCAATCCCCATTCACAAGTAATACACTTAATATGTTTTTAATTTGATGTTTATCATCGGAGGTCACATTCTTTAGAACGGTTCATTTCACTTTTTTACTATCAGGTATTAATATTGTTACTACGAGGTCAATGCTCGCATCTCAACAGGTAAACGTTACATACTGTATCATACGTGTCTATATGTGTATACATTGCTTACGCCAAGATGTCGATAAATGAAATTACATATTCTGAATTCATCATGCGTTTCAATAACATAATTATGTTGAACTTCGTCAAACCGCTGAAATACTTCCTTTCTAAATTAATGAAAAATATATCCTCCTCAATTGACAATTACAAAATGTACATCTTTGTGTAAGTTGGATACACTAGTTCGGGACAACAGTTACGCCATCAAGTTCTATCCATTATTAGTTGTGGCTTGATGATAGTATGGAGGATAAATGTGGTTTGCGTTGATTCTATGTAAAAGGAAAATGTTAAAAACCTTCCAATCTAGCTAAGTTGTTGAGTTTAGATTTATTTATGTAAAATTTTACATTTTGCGAACTTGAATCAACAATTTACCGGATGCGAAAAAAAGAAGCCAAAGACATTGAACTCGCTTAATCTCCATTCACAAATAATACACTTGACATGTCACATTCTTTTGAACGGTTCATTTCACTTTTTTACTATCAGGTATTAATATTGTTACTACGAGGTCAATGATCGTATCTCAACAGGTTAACATTACAGAATGTATCATACGTGTGTTTATACCAAGATGTCGATAAATAAAATTAAATACCCTGAATTTATCATGCGTTTCAACAACATAATTATGTTCATCAAATTGCTGAAAGACTTCCTTTTTTAATTATTGAAATATATCCTCCTTAATAGACAATTACAAAATGTACATCTTTGTGTAAGTTTGATACACCAGTTCGAGATAATACCATCAATGTCTATCTAATACTAGTTGTGGTTTGATGGTTGTATGGAGGATAGATGCAGTTTGCTTTGATTCTATGTAATAGGAACATTATAAAAACCTTCTTATCAAGCTAAGTTGTTGCGTTTATTTATTTATGGATTTTTTTTTAGATATAAAGTACAATTTGAATTTCAAAAAAACAAAAAGGTGTTTATTTAATACATAGTAAGTTAATCCATTACCTGCAAGTGCAAAATATGCTGCAGTTTATATCAGTTCTCTTATTCGACAATTTGTATCTGAATCACTTTTACTAGCACATTTGTCTACGCCCGTCCTTAAAGACGGCACGTACTATGATATATCGTTGTCCGTCAGTCCGGATTAGGTTACATTGTTTGACCGGCTATCTTCTCCTAGAGTATTAAAGGTGCAAATTTAATATTCAGTAGGATGTTCATACACATGATGAAGGTTTGCATGGCCACAGGATTTTGATTTTTGATTTTTTTTCACACATTCTTAAAATGACAGGCCTAGGTAGTTGGACTCAAGCTTGCTTATTGTCAAGCGGGGGCATCATTTGTGTCTTATAGACAGCCTAACAATTTCAAATTGTATATGCCAATATCACTGTTTTTCAAATCTAAAATATATGGAACTATACTTATGACAGAGCAGAATAAGGGGGGGGGGGGCATCGTTAATTGTGTAAATGATCTATGAACTTAAAACAAGTTTTAGTCCTATCCTTGTAACATGTGATGTGATGATTGTGTATTTCAAACGGAAAAAATTGAAAATAAGTATACAATCATGTAAATTCTTGTTTGTAAAATTAGAAGTAAACTGCTTTATCACGATATACTCTTCGAACTTTCCTTTTTTTACCAACAAGTCAGGAATATGACAGTTCTTGTCCTTTCGTTTTTGATGTGTTTTGTCGTTTGAGCTTGCCATGTGATTAGGGACTTTCAGATTTAATTTGCCCTGAGTTCAGTATTTTTGTGATTTTACTTTTTATCCATATATTAGTAATTATTTTAGTCAAAGTCACACAGGCAAATAAATCGATGTGTAAAAAAACCGACTGATCGAACATATCAAAACAATATGTATAGAACCACCAGAAAACGTGTTCTTTGCTTACTCTTCATATAATGCAAATTATCACGAATTTTATATTTCATAAAGATTAAATGGTGCAAAATTAGCGTTTTTTTTAAAAGCAATTGACAAACTTTGATAAATTGGACGACTTAATAACTGAAGAAAAGTGCAGTCTAAAATGTTTTTGCATTGTTTTACCTCTCAGATGTAGCCTAAATGCTGAATGTTTCCCACTGAATTGCCAAGGTGTTGTCATGTACTGCAATTTAATGTTTAATGTGATACTTTGATTATGAAATATATAAACATACTATTTCAATTACGGGATTAAATAACCGTGTTTTACACATCGGACAACACTGGTTACCGGAACTTTGAAAACAAGAAGCCATGTACTTCATCAATAATCATATCTAGGAAAAAATCAATGTGCGTCCCTAGTTTAAGTATAAATGTCCTGATGTTTGTATTATCCAAATTGATAAGAAAAAAAGTGGTCTCCAAGGATTAACAGTCCTTCACCATTCATTTGATACCCATTTGACAAATGAGCCTGTGATATCAATGAATGATCTATTCATATATATCCAAATCAATTTTACATACATTGTACTTTATTATAAAATCTTGTTTTATTCTTAACTTTGAAAAAATATTAACAAGACCTGAGAATGAAAATAGACAGTGCACCAATGTAGGTTGATGATAGTATGGAGGATAGATGTAGTTTGCTTTGATTATATGTAAAAAAACTCATCATAGATACCAGGACTGCATTTTGTATATACGACAGGAAAATGTAAAAACCTTCAAATCTAGCTAAGTTGTTGCGTTAAAATTTTACATGTTCAATTTTACATTTTGCGAAGTTGAAACAACAATTTAACGGATGTGAAAAAAAGAATATTCATTATAGGTTACAGCAGAAAATCTGCAAATATAAAGTATGATGTGAATTTAAAAAAAAACAAAAAGTGGTTTATTTGATACATATCACGTTAATCCATTGCCCGCAAGTGCAAAATATGTTGCAGTTTACATCAGGGCTTTTATTCGACAATCCGTATCTGAATATATTGTATATGCAGATTTTTTACGCTCGCTCTTAAAGACGGCACGTACTATGATTTATCGTTCACGGTCTGTCCGTCCGTCCGTCCGGATTAGGATACATTGTTTGTCCGGCTATCTCCTCCTAGAGTATTGAAGGTATAAATTCAATATTTAGTGGGAGGCACATAAGAAAGGTTTGCATGGCCACAGGATTTTGATTTTTTTTCAAACATTCTGAAAATGACAGGCCTAGGAAGTTGGACTCAAATAGCTTCATACAGAGATCATGTTTTGGCCGCTATCATCTACTAGAGTATTAAAGGTAAAAAAAATGATATTTAGTAGGATTTTTATATAAATAATGAAGGTTTTCACGGCCAAAGGATTTTGATTTTTTTTCAAACATTTTACAAATGACAGGACTAGGTAGTTGGACTCAACTAGCTGCATACAGAGATCATGGTGTGTCTAGTTTCCTCTTCCTAGAGAATTAAAGGTGCAAATTTAATAACTAGTAGGATGTTCATACACATAATGAAGGTTTGCATGGCCGCCGTATTTGATTTATTTTTTTAATATTCTTAAAACGACAGTTAGTTGCCTTTTTTTTTTTATCTTGCTGCCTAAAGAGATCATGGTTCGCCCTACTATCTCCTCCTTTAGTTACAACATCATGCACAGTGGCAAATTAATAATGTTCCATGGTCAGGTGGGAGCATCATTTGTGTCTAATAAGGCGTAACAATTTTAAATTGTATGTCCATATCACTGTTTGTCAAATCTACAATCTGTGATACTATTCTTATGTTTATTTCAGAGCAGAATAAATGGGGAGGGGCATTGTAAATTATTGTGTAAATTATCCAGGAATTTAAAACAAGTTTTAGCCCTACTCTTGCAACGTGTGATGTGATGTTTGTGTATTTCAAATAGAAATAGTTGAAAATAAGTATACAAGCATGTAAATCCTTGTTTGAAGAATAAGAGGTCAACTGCTTTATCACGAGATACTCTTCGAACTTTCCTTTTTAACACCAACATCGATACTAGTAATTATTTTAGTCAAAGTCACGCAGGCAAATCGATGTGTACCAACAAACTAATCTTACATATCCATTTAGAAGAACCACAAGAAAACGTGTTCTTTGCTTACTCATCAGATAATTTTATGCTATATGCAAATTATCACGAGTTATATATTTCACGAAGAAGACATGGTACACAATTAGCGATTGACAAACTTAATAACTAACAAAAAGCGCAGTTTAATAAAATGTTTGTATTGTTTTCCCTGTTACAAGCTAACACAATATGCTGAATGTTTCCCAATGAATTTTAATGGTGTTGTCTTGTACTGTTTTTCACATCAGACTGCATTAGTAACTGGAACTTTGGATACACCAAACCAGGTACTTCATATCTAATTAGAAACAGCCAAGGTGTCGCTAGTTTAAGAATTCATTCATGATGTGTTTATCTTTTTTAGTAATTTGGATAATGCAAATGTGGAAATCAAAATAGGAACACTTTTAATTTATAAGTTTTGCAAATATTCAAAGTCATCAATGAACCATTACTGAAGGTACATGGCTAAATAATCTTCATGAACATGAGATATGCCAATGCTTATACCACTGTATACCAATTATCATTAATTTATCACTCGGGCCGAGTTCAATTGAAACTCTACAATCGACTTCAGAGTTGATAGATTATCACGTGAACGCACTCGAGGTGATATTCGGAACAACTCTAAGTAACTCTAGGGTAAGGCCCTGACCAAGCATAAAAAAATAAAATATCCTCGTTGGTATGACGTCTTTCAAGAGGTTTTTGAGTTTAACCCTGGCTCGGTGAGGGTTGGAACCAGGGTACAAGGGGTTACCTCGAGTGGTTCAAGTAAAATCGTATTGTTGAAATCCGAGTTAGTAAAGTTAACTCGAGAGTTTCAAGTGAACTCGGCCTAAGTAACTCTAGGGTTAGGCCCTGACCAAGCATAAAAAAATAAAATATTCTCATTGGTTTGACCGTCATTCAAGAATTTTTCGAGTTTAACTCTGGCTCGGTGAGGGTTGGAACCAGAGTACTAGGGGTTAACTCGGGTGGTTCAAGTATAACCGTATTGTTAAAACTCGAGTTAGTAAAGTTAACTCGAAAGTTTCAAGTGAACTTTGCCTATAGTAGTTCCCCATATACTAACCTAATCACGAACTAATACAGGTTAACTAAGCAACAATTTCAAAGTCAACAGACCATGCCTTACCACCAGTGGTTCACCATAAACTAGACCTTATCACAAACTAATACATTATTGACGCGAGACAAAAGCTGATAAACCATTATCACAGTGTAGATACTATTCTGTACGCTATCCGGAAGTCGCGATTTTCGAAGCGAGAACTTTTTGGATCACATTTTAAATTTGTTGGATATGCTATATTAAACGGTAAGATGTTCATCTGTACATTGCTTGATGATTAATTCAGCTGACATCGATATTCACAAATGGTTTATAATTATTTTTAGCACATTCATTATTCGTATCTTTGCCTTAATCAAGAGATTTTCAAGTGCATCACTAAGGAAAATCAGTCGGTGAACCTAAAAACAATCTTTTTGCACCCTTACTGTACAAATTAACGTAAAAACCAGACTTTCTTTACTAAATAAAGTATATTTTAAGTGGTGGTAAAAGTTTCAGCCAGATCTATGAAGCCAGAAATAAGAAAATTACACTTGTTTGAATTTCTCACTGTACGATCAGTCCCGCTTGTATATTTTGAAACTGTATGACCAGTCTTTATTTCACTGTATTCTAGTGGTGATTTCAAAGTTATTTACGATACATTAGAAGATGACATTTTTCTAAATAACACAAATATATGTTAAAAAATTCACATCCCGAAAACTTATCAAACATGTTTAGCTTGATAGGGTGTACTCGACTTACTACATTAAGTATAAGGATGTTTGAATGTTGCTGAAATAAGAGGAAGGTTTGTTTGTTTATATAAGTTTCTGTAGACTATTAGTCCCCGAGGGTATCATCACCCCCAGTAGCCAGTACTTTGGTACTGGCATGAAAATACGGATTGTTTGTGTTATTAAAATTTGCTGTTACAAAATATTAGAAATTATTATAAATTAAGGAATTTATATCTCCCTCATGCAAAGCTCTGATTCCTTTCACGGATTTGGCTATACTTTTTGGACCTTTTGGATTATAGCTCTTCATCCTTTATATAATTAGATTTGGATTTCAAATATTTTGGCCACGAGCATCACTGAATAGCATGTATTGTAGAAATGCGCATCTGGTGCGAGAAAATTGGTACCGTTAATTTTATTTCAGAAATGTCCTCGGTTATACTTAAAATTGTACAAACACACAGATTTAATTGTTATATAAAAATGCATGTATTTACAAACATTCGAGGCCGTACTGTAGCATATAATTGATCACAGTTCCTTCACTTTGTTTTGGATGTAGATCTGTCTCTTTCACACTCAATTGTACACCACTTTGTAAATCGGTGGTTTATAGTGATAATGAAGTTCGTCTTTCCGTTCGTCCGTTGGACCGTTACAACATGTTTCGCCGGTTTGTTAGCGCATCTCCTCATAAACCACTTAATATACATTGGGGTTTCCAGACATTTTTAAATGGAGAGGGGGGCCAATTCAGGAGAAAAGAGGATTCCCAATATATGTTCCCATATAAATGCATTGAAAGTTAAAAAAGAGTTTCAAACTGCCGGATCCCAATTTTCTTGAATCCGTCACTGGTATAACTATTAATTATTTTTTCTCCGATTCCGTATCATAAATGATAATATAAAAAAGTAGATGTGGTATGATTGCCAATGAGACAACCGTCCACAAGAGATCAAAATGACACAGACACTAACAAACATAGGTCACCGTGTGGCCTTCAACAATGAGCAAAATCAATACCACAAAGTCAGCTATAAAAGGCCCCGAAATGACAATGTAAAACAATTCAAACGAGAAAATTAACGGCCTTATTTATAAAAAAAAAAGGAATGTATTTCGAGTTTTATTAAAAATCTTTTATGGGGTTTCTTATATAAAATACGGACTTGAACATTGCATTATATGGGGGCACCCATCAGGTATTTCGAACCGTGACCTCAAAAACCAATTGTTAAATTGCTCTATTTTTAATCAATTAATGTATTATGGACCTTCTATTTCGAATTTTGGTAAAAATATTTCTGATGTTTCTATATCTAAAATACGGACTTTGTCATAACCTTATATTGGGCGTACCTATTTTATATCCACAACTTCCTTCAGACACTTGTCATAACTTAATGAATCTTTTTCAGATTCATTATCATTTAATTCAATTGTGCACCTCTTATTTTGATTTTTCGAAAATTCATCAGTTTTCTATTTCCATGATATGGACTTTTCCACTACCTTATTGGGTGGTATCCGTTTACTATATAAATATAATTATTTTGCCGTCTACAAAAATCATCAGAAATATATTTGTATTGTCTAATGAAGGAAATTACACGTTATAGTTCCATGGACACAATCCTAATATCACATTGACACGTATATACCTTCAAATTGCCGTTGTTTTTTTCCTTCAAAATCACGACTAGTCATACAGACGAAACATCTGAAATCGCTACTAGAATACAGTCAGTTTTAGACTGATCGTACAGTAATTTATTTTGGGATCCTCAAGGAAAGCATGTTTTTTTATTTGAAATACGAACATTCTACTTAAATACGGTAGGAATATTGAAACAGTATATATTTAACTGTAAACTGATGCAAATATTTGCAATGAAAGATTAACTGCTTTGTACTACGAGAGCATAATTGTCAATCGATTTCACTTTTTTCTATGAAGTTGGTGTGATGCACACGTATATTTTATATTCTACTGCATGGTTTTGTTACAAATACTCATATTTATGATGCTATACATACATTTAAGATGTGCAAAGCACTTTATAGATATAGGAGTAAACAAATGATGAGAAAAAGCACCAAAACAAAACCGTTCTGTTAGCCAGTTTGAAATCCTCGCTTCAAAAATCGCGACTTCCGGATAGCGTACAGAATAGTATCTACACTGTGATTATGACCATAGTTAAAAGCAAAATCAGTTAAACTGACTTTTAACATCAAACTATAGTTTAAGGTTTACGTTTATGGCAAATGTATTGATGTAAGTTATATTTTTATAACATTTGACATTGAAAAGGTAATACCGACTTCAATAAATGTCAAAATTCCGTATTCAATAATAAAAGTGTTATCAATAACTAATATAATGCTCGGACATTGTTTGAAAATCACATTCACTACACTAAGGTAATAAAAATGTCCCTGTTGATATACACATATAGCATCAGTATCTTATTTCGCAATGATGATACACCATTACGATTAAAAATTTCTTTTAGAGTTTAGTAGATTCCACTACATCTTGAACATAACTTTTATTGTCATACGAAGAATCTGACCGACTTTCGAAAGACGCCATGACAGAATGTTCTGAATATGGCTGATATATATTTGTCTTGTTGACTTCATTAGTGTCTTTTCTAATAAACTGGTAACCATCCTTTTCCAAAACAGTTGATGCCACTGGCGACTGGTAAAAGGAAGTCAAATCTTTGGAATATAAACCAGTCCTGTTCTCTTCAAATGCAGGGCCCCAGTTGGCCTTTGGATGACAAAGCTACAAACACGTTTAAGTGAGAATGTTAAACATGAATAGACAATATTACGATTTTTCAAACATGTATTTTATCATTACAGTGGTCTATATTTTTTAGTGAATAAAATATACGTTATATAGAGTCTTCGATCATTCAATGATTTTTTTTAAGATGGCTGGGTCTGGAATAATTGGATTCAAATTTTCAAAAAAAAACAAAACAAAACAACTTTTTTTTACGAAATCAAATGCCATATTTTTCCTTAAAGACATTTATCACTAAAATGAGAATCAAACCATGTTTAAAAAACATACATGTCACGTCGGGAACATTTATTTAACTTATAAGAACCGTTGAATTAAGAATCATAATGCAAAGCTATTCAATGTACCCCCAGCGGAATCTACAGAAGGTTATCGTTTGTGTTACTGTATATAAATATTGTAGAAAGCATTTTAAAGGAAAATATACGTACATTTCTTTTATCTCTACAAGCACAGTAATACAATATCCATGCTGGAATGAATGTGATAGGGAAGGCAACAATCAACCAGCTCAGAGCTGTTGCCCAATCAGGATAAACGTAGTCATCTAATGTATACGGCTTCCATTGTAGTGCCTTCAATACTATTACAACCTGAAAAAGTAAACAATATCCATGTTGGAATGAAGACGATAGCTGGAAGGTAGCAATCAACTTAGATATTTTAGAATGTTGAAAAAAAAATTGTTTTTCAAATATTTGGCGATTCCATCATAGAACTTTAACAGTGACGTTTGAAATTAGGTAACCATTTTGAAATAGTTCCATTAATGTGTAAACAAATTTACATTATAAGATTGAGAACGGAAATGGGGATGGGACAAAGAGACAACAACCCGACCAAAAAGCAACGAAAACAACCGAAGGACACCAATAGGTCTTCAACACAGCGAGAAAATCATACAGGAGCTAGCGTACATCAGTTGGCTCCTAAACAAAAATGTGTACTAGTTCAATGATAATGGACGGCATACTAAACTCCGAAATAGATTAATGAACTTAAATAAAAAATCATACAGGACTCACAAAGGCAAAAGGCTCCTGACTTGGGTTAATATGTTTTTTTATGTTATTGTATGTTATTCTTTTTATGACTTCATTCAGTAACGTTTATGTTTTCTAGGAATGTATTTATTTCTAAGATGGCTGTACACAAATTTGTCAATGTTTTAGTTCAAGTCTAACATGTAAGAGTAGTCTGTAACGACAAAATATTTTTTTAGTCATTGTATTCAATAGCAGCACTTGTTATTAACCTCTCAAGACGAGGATACACACTCATGATATAGAAGCAACTGTCAGTTTTAAACCAGTGTAGAAGTGGACAAAAAACGTAAACACTGATAGTACGCTCTATTATCGAAATGAAAATATAGACGAGAATTCTACATTTCTATGATTCTTAAAAAAAATCATCTTTAAACACATGTATGTCCATGCATTGTTGCGTCGTTGGGTTTTAATAATTCATAATTATTCATTATTATAACACAACAAGCGTATGGTATAATACTGTGTCAGAAAACAATACACAGGCGAATTCAGATTTTTTTCTGAAGCTGGGGGGGGGGGGGGTCTCCACTAGCTGAAGGGGGAGGCGGGGTCCCTTGCCTCCCTCATTTGCATAAGCAATAGTTTTATTTAGTCACGCAAGAAGCATTAATATAAAATTCGTTCTGCAGTTTTGCAATTGTATACATACCAACAAAGCAATAGGTGCTATGAAGCACCAGGTGGGAGCGAAATAAAAGAAACCTATGGTGACTGGTATCCCTCTTCCAAGCATCATTTCTATGTCAGATTTCATTCGCAAGTAACCTGCAATATTAGACAAAATATTCAATAATGTAAGTGTCAACTTTTATTAAGGTGGGCAAGGGGCGGATCAAGCCATTTAAAAGGGAGGTCCAACTATATGCCCCCATTTAAATGTATTGATTGGCCAAAAAAGGGGTGTATTCCAACTTTCAGCTTTCATTTCCACAATGTATGATATAAAGGAATGCACTTTAGATATGAATGTGTGCATATATTCCTAATGGTGTTTAAGGGCTGTCTTAAGCTTCTTTTTTTTTTACGTCAAGTGTCGTTGCTATGAATTGCATTTGAATGTGAAAGAAAATTCCAAAAGATAGACGGTAAGCCTTACTTTTTTTAAAGGCCATTGTTATTTTCTAACTTGATTTTTTTTATAATTGTTAGTGAATAGATTTTATTGCCTTAATACATTTATATTTTTTTTTACACGAAACTACATGTATATCAAATAGTCTTTGTTATATATTAAAGTAAATAGTTATCAAAAGTACCAGGATTATAATTTTATACGCCAGACGCGCGTTTCGTCTACATAAGACTCATCAGTGACGCTCAGATCAAAATGGTGAAAAGCCAAACAAATACAAAGTTGAAGAGCATTGAGGACCCAAAATTCCAAAAAGTTGTGCCAAATACGGCTAAAGTAACCTTGTCGCTGCTTTTAGCGTCAAACGAAATTGATTGCTTTTGATTTACATGCTTAGATAAAACACAAAAGTAAGTAACACT
This sequence comes from Mytilus trossulus, assembly GCF_036588685.1. Taxonomy (NCBI): domain Eukaryota; kingdom Metazoa; phylum Mollusca; class Bivalvia; order Mytilida; family Mytilidae; genus Mytilus; species Mytilus trossulus. The sequence goes on along the minus strand of NW_026963316.1, from coordinate 84,719 downwards.
ATTATTATACCTCTAAATAAAATCTTTGGAAATCCCTTTGTATCGTGGGTTCTGTTCGAGATACCATAAATGTAAATGATGACTAAAAGTTCTACAAACCCTACTACCAACAAAGGAAAACCTCCGACTGATTTGTCTAATAGATTCAACATGTACATTCCTCCCTAAAAATATACAATGTGTACACATGCCAATTAAAAGATATCATTTATACTTGTATGAATCGAATCTATGTGGAGAAAAGAGCAATACAACCATAAACAATAGTTGTTATCTTTCTTCTGAAAACCCAGTCGAACAACTTTAGAATTGTTAGACTAAAGTTTAACTGATTTGTTTTCCAACGCCATTTTTAGTTTTTGTCAAAATATGTTTCAGCAGAAAAGGGAAGTTCCATTTTCAATGGTTCTTTGTAAACGTTGTTTTAGTATTTCGTCGCGGCCAGTGGCACATATTTCAAGAGTGTTTAGGACGAAAATACAATAGCCTTAGGTTAAGTGGGATACGTCTTGTAATATGTGTTTACTGGTGGTTTTGTCTTTATGTTGCAATCTGTTAAGCGTGTAGGAACAATAATTTGAATACAAATTGTTTGTTTATAATTTGAATAAAACAATTGTGTGTGTGTTGGTGTGTGTGTGTGTGTGTATAATTATGTTGTTCCTTTCTCTACACTTATATAAAGAACATAGTTACATTTCTTTAAAACAAAAATCACACACAATGTCATTTCTTTCTTTCTTCCTAGTTAAACCAAAAACTAAGACCATGGTTAAGAAACAAACAAAATAGAATTCTCTGATGTCGAGTGGACAAGTACAAAAAACAATTTATATATCTCTGATGCCGAGTGGACAAGTACAAACTAGAGCTCTTAAGAGCCTGTGTCGCTCACCTTGGTCTACATCTATGTGCAAATTAAACAAAAGACACAGATGAATTAATGACAAAATTGCGTTTTGGTGATGATGATGATGTGTTTGTAGATCTTACTTTTCTGAGCATTCTTGCTACTTACAATTATCTCTATCTATAATGAACTTGGCCCATTAGTGTACAGAGGAAAATATTTTGTTAAAATTTATGAAAATTATAAAAAGTTGACTGTAAAGGGAAATAACTACTTCAGGGGTCAACTGACCATTTTGGTCATGTTGACTTATTTGTAGATCTTACTTTGTTGAACATTATTGCTGTTTTTACAGTTTATCTCTTATCTATAATAATATTCAAGATAAATAACCGAAAACAACAAAATTTCCTTAAAATTGCCAATTCAGGGACAGCAACCCAACAACCGGTTGTCCGATTCGTCTGAAAATTTCAGGGCAGGTATGTATAGCCAGACTATTTGCTGGGTACCAAATGAAGATTCAAGTCGGTATAAAGTTTAACAATTTAATAAACGATCCAACAAGAATATAAACGATGTCACAATATTGAGTCCGGTGTTTACGGTTTAAGAACCTATCCAAAACTGAATATAAATTATTTCTCAAAAGTATATAAAACAGAATGACAAAGAAATACATGTAATTAGGGATTAAGCAATTATTGTCCATTGTTCAGATAATCTGCTAAAAACTGTCTTTGACACGTAGATACGAAGTCCATTATCGGATTAGTAGAAACATACATTTTAAACCAAAGATAATTGTGTGGGAATATTTGAGCTAATAATGACAATTAAAAGATATAGTAATTAAAGTCAGAAAGTTGATAGTCCAAATTGTTAGCATGCTTCTCGTCCGGTCATATTTGCCCCTCTCGTCTAGAATCACGTCCACGGGATTTGAATTTTTTAACTAATATCGTCTTCCACGGTATTGATAGTTACGCCTGTTTTGATGATAATTTCCTGAATTTGTTCGAGTGTTGTTTTTCAATTGTTCTAGTTCATGTTCGTAATTTTTGCAAATTGCCTTTAAATCAAGTTCACTTTTTCTAACTGCATTGTACATTTCTGAAACATCACTACACTGTAATTTCCAATTTTCTTTTTCTACTTTAATCTCAGTGATATAGTCTGTAATTTTGTCGTGTCCTTTCTCATATCGTTGTACGGTGCTCTCCAGTTCTACAATTTTAGCGTCTCGATTTTTAATTGTTTTTCGAAGCTTTCGAACGTTTTCTTGTTCTTCTTGCAATTCCATTAATGTAGATGTATGGTTGAAACTTTCGTCTCCCAATTTCGTTTTTAAAGTTTCAATTTGGTCCCTTAGAAAACAATCACTATTGATAGTTGAAATGAAGACAGTATTCCCGGTTTTGTTAAATGGAAGTTCCTGAAGTGTCCGTTTTCGATCGAAATAATCTTGAAGTCTTTTAGAATCTCTTTCCTTTTTCTTAATTGATTTCTTATTGTTACAATTTTCCGTTTGTGTCGAAATTGAAACAGTTTTAGGTTCATTCTTATGAATTTTAACTCGGCCAACACGAGTGAAGCACTGTCGAGCAAAATGTCCTGGTTTTTGACACTTGAAGCATTTTGAATTTCTTGCGGCACACAAACTCCTGTTGGTATGTTGTTTTCCACATTTTCCACACATTTTGATAAACTCTCTTCTTTCTGGATTAACTCGATACGGCATATAATTCCACATCCATGCTGGTCTTAAGGAATATCCGTTATAATCCATTGTATTGATATTACTGTCCAAATATAGTTCGTCCGAAATATAATAATTCTGGGGTAAACTAGTCACTTGTCCTTGGGGAAATTTCGCTTGGCTGCGGAGGTAACGGAATCTTGTGTTGATCTATAAAAGATAACACTCACGAGTCTCTAAACACCATGTATAGCCAGACTATTTGCTGGGTATCAAATGAAGATTCAAGTCGGTATAAAGTTTAACAATTTAATAAACGATCCAACAAGAATATAAACGATGTCACAATATTGAGTCCGGTGTTTACGGTTTAAGAACCTATCCAAAACTGAATATAAATTATTTCTCAAAAGTATATAAAACAGAATGACAAAGAAATACATGTAATTAGGGATTAAGCAATTATTGTCCATTGTTCAGATAATCTGCTAAAAACTGTCTTTGACACGTAGATACGAAGTCCATTATCGGATTAGTAGAAACATACATTTTAAACCAAAGATAATTGTGTGGGAATATTTGAGCTAATAATGACAATTAAAAGATATAGTAATTAAAGTCAGAAAGTTGATAGTCCAAATAGTTAGCATGCTTCTCGTCCGGTCATATAGATATTGACTTGATAAACAATTTAATCTGTGTCAGGTTTGCTCTAAATACTTTGGTTTCAGAGTTATAAGCCAAAATCTTCATTTTCCCCTTATGTTCTGTGTTTAGCCATGGCGGCCATTTATGTTGCTTGGCCATGTCACCGGACACATTTTTTTTTAAACTAGATACTCCAATGATGAATATAGCCAAGTTTGGTTAAATTTGGCCCAGTAGTTTCAGAGAAGATTTTTGTAAAAGTTAACGACGACGGACGAGTGAAGCAGACGCCAAGTGCTGAGAAAATCTCACTTGGCCTTTAAGGCCGGCAGGTGATATAAAAATAAAATGTCAATATATATACTTAAAATTTACGTTTAACTTGTTTTGGTAATATCCTTGCAGGGTTTACAAGGACACTCAGGAAGATTTGTTAAGCTCTTTAGAACTTAAGTCAATGACAGTACTTGTATGTACGTGTACCACTCTGTCATTTTGTGTGTTACACAATAATTAAAAATAAACATACTAAGCTGTGTGTATTAAAGGAGCAACTTGTAAATGATTTAAGATTGAAATGACTATCTGTAGTAAAACTGTTCTAAAATTATACGAAAGGTCCCAAGAAGAAAGATACATTGAGTCTTAGTTGAAAGCAGTGATTTTCTAGATCAATAATTTTTTTTTACCGAATGTCGGCCAATCTGTTCGGCTTTTTCCACCAATAAAAAATGGTCACCATAAACTTGCAAAAAGTGTGAAAAGTTTGCGAAAAACCCAACCAATAATCAATCAATCAATCATAGAATTTTGGAAGAATCGTGTTGCTAGCTTTGTGTTTCATTTGTGTACAATTTGAAAAAAAATCTCAGTTTATTCATATACGCTGGCATTGCTTGAAATAAGTGTCGTAATTACCTTTGTTGTCATTGGTAGTCCAAGGAGAAAAAATAAGGCACAAATACAGAATCTAAATATATAAAGTCTCCGACTTGATTCTTGTACAAAATCTCCCATTTGATCCACAAGGCCTGTAATAACTGTCTCTGTTATTGAAAACTGAAAGATGCGTAAAAAGATTAATATTAGAATTATGTTCTTTAAACAAAGGGAAAGACTTGTTATAAGCATTCTTGTAAGAAGATATGAAATTGTTTATCACCCCATTGCATTTTAATCTTTTGCTTACCAGAGAACTAAATCCAAGTGTCATCATCATTATGAAGAAAAGAACTGCCCATAGTGGTGATATCGGCATTTGTGCCAGGGCTTCAGGATACACCACAAACGCTAAACCAGGACCTGTAATACATGTTATAGCAAAGATAATTATAATATGTATTATTTGGTCCGAGACCGCAATTGTCGACCATTGAACAACGAAAATATTCTCGTTGTTTATATTTTCACGAATATAGTCCCTAGTGTTGACAGGGGATTACTTGCCATTAATTTTTATGCCCCTTCCAAATTTATTTCTCCATGTTTAATGCCTCAAATTGCAAGGAGGGGGGTGGAATTACACTGTAATAAATTTGGGTCCAGAATTTTAAAGGAAAGTAGTGATTTGGTCCAGCTGTAAAAGACGTTAAAATTAGCACTTCGGAAGCTGATAAAAGATTTCAAGACGCCCTCAACATAAAATTGTCCATAATTATTTAGAGTTAGAGCCGATGAAGTTTTCTGTAAAGTTTTGATATAATTTGTCCCAAAAGTAGAGCAACACACTGTAAAAATTTCTTTGAGAAAACACAGGTGGGACTTTTTTATTTGTATTTATGTTCTCAAAGAAATGCACTACGAAATAATTGTGGTCTCGGACCATTTACTACATTCAAAATAAAAAAATCACAAAAAAGCTTAGCAATGATTACAGGGTTTCATACATTCTCCTCTAGTAAACCATATTTAAATTCCAAGCAGCAGTAGCTGCAGTACAGTCTTGAGTCTTTTTATTTTAGGAAACTTTAAGTTAATTTAATACCAGAACTGTGTTTTAACCTTTACTGGTATCGCAATTCTGAGGTTTATGTGTACTATACATTGTACTTACAAGCAACAGAAGTTTGAAAACTAGAACTTCGAATTCAATTTTGATTAAAGTATAATTGTCACTTTGCTGGTTAGTTTAAAATGATCAGCATTTATCTATATACTATGTGTATATACTCACACCACATCTTCCTATATCTATTATAAGAATTTAACACACAAAATACCTTCATCTACTACCTGATCCACTGACGTGTTTTTCTTGTGAGCCATAAAACCCAGGACAGAAAAGATGACAAATCCAGCATAAAAACTTGTCAGGCAATTTATTACCGGAATCAAAAGGGAATCCCTAAAATATATCATCAGACTTTGGCTATAGACTTAATGAACAACTCTTCAACATATTGAACAAATATAATTGTAAAACAAAAACATATAAAGAAAACTGCCTAATTTACTAAAAAAAAAAAACTACATGTGCTATGAAAAAAAATCGCATAGGCTTTATGAAATAAAAAAATTATTAATTTCGTGCGTCCAATGTTTTTTTCTGGATTTACCTTCTGAGATTGTTTTGATCTCTAGATTCTTCATAATTTATATTTTTAAAAGGGAATTTTGAATGAGTATATGTGTTATAAATATTTGCAGTACCGAAGCACTCATCAGAATACTGAAATGATAATAAAGTATGCAATGCCTACACTTGTCTAAATTCTGCTCTCAATCTATATGTGACGCCGATTATAATCCGTACCTTAGCGTGTTGTTTTTGAACTGGTTGTAACTGGCCATAGCAATTAAACCTCCCTGACATGTACCAAGGGAGTAAAATATCTGTACTGCGGCATCACTCCATACCTGCATATAAAACGGTGTAACTTGTCATGTAAGAATTTAATAGGGTTGTTGTTATGATTTAAAACTGATGTACTGCGGCAACACTCCATACGTGTACCTTCATGCATAATGATGAAATATTCGAGAATAAGTAAAAAAGTTGCCATGGTACGTTTAGAGACAGAGACATGTATATGCCTCTGGTAAAATGTAGATATAGAGTAGTGATTCATTAATTTTCTCATCAGCATTATTTATTTTACATGCGTTAACGTCTTACAAAACAATAGAAGTGATGAAATAATAGATTGTAAGACAAGAAATTTCTGTTTCAATCCAGCGAATACCAAATATATTTCTTTTATATCAAAATTTACCAAAAAGTAAATGTAAAATTCAAGTGTCAAAAGAGAATTTTGTTTGACAAAAGAATAAACTTTTTCCAATGAAATGAGTCGGTAAGGCATATGTTTTGTCCCTATCATTTATTTCAATAAGAGAAATGATTGACAATTATACAATATAACATTAATTCACTCTAAAGTCTACATTGTACCATTAATTTAAATGCAATGTTGATTTTCACATATTTTTTTATTAATTGATTATTGTTTGCTTTACTTCATGTGGCGAATATTTCATGCATGTTCAGGATGAGAACAAATTGAAAATAAATACAATCCTGTAAAAGTTGTCTATAGGAATCAAGGACGAGACTTCCTATAACTGCGACAAGAAACAAATAGAATTATCGGATAGGAACACACATTTAGTCCCACGGACACCTCAACGAGTTTTTGTAAGGGTGTGAAACACTCTTTCTACATGTTTAATACCTAGCGTGACCGGACGTTGTTGCGTATTACAACATCCCACACAACGGAACGGACCTACGAAAATTGGCCATATATATAATATATCATTTTACAATAATATACCGATATCAGATCACATTCAGTAGCCAAAAATACTTAATAGATAAAATGCACAATGCTATACCAACACTAGCTTCTGTCAGTTTACTCCAATCAGGGGTCAAATAGAAAGTAATTCCTTCCACGTGACCTTCCAAAAGAAGCCAGTCCTCTTATAAGTAGAGCTGTCAATAATATATAAGGAAATGTAGCCGAGAAATACACAACCTAAAACGAGATAAAAAATGTCAAAAAATTTAATGTTATAAATACAATTGTCATTTTTGCGGCCTTGTACAGATGAGAATATATCGCTTTTGGCTTTGCTCTTTTATAAAGTCCGCACGGTAACATACGGCTGTTTATTTATGTGTCATTTGGTTTCTTGTGAAGAGTTGTCTCATTGGCAAACACATCACATCTTCTTTTTTTTTATATATAAAACATGGCAAAAATTCAAAATGACAGTAACAATTTCTCAACATTGTTTTGAGACTTGTATATACAAAAATTTAAATTTCCGGTCAGCCCAAAACAAAACAACGTAATGCTCACTTCATTTGCATCAGAAAGATATAGTCCAAACATTTTTCACCATTATTCAACATATTGATGTGGCGTTGACTTTCGTGTTAATGTTATTAGAATCAAAAGTATAGCCCAGTAGCAATCAAAATACAAGAGGACAGATATTACCGACAAAGCCCAGCGGAATAAAGGTATCAAAATTAATACACATGAAGAAAGCCGGCACATATTAGATCAAATGCCGTGAATGATTAATATCGTAGAATCTGTAAGTGTGAAAATATTGATGCATTATATGCGACACCTTTCTGAATGATCATTTCCGAATTTTTTTTTTGGTATAAACGTGTATATATTGAATTCCTGTCAAAAAAATCTCTTCTGAGTGAAAGCCGCTTGGTTCTTAGAAAAACCTTAATCTAATGTACAAATGTGTTGTCTCTCAAATGAATTCAATCAAAACTTCAATGTAAAACTATATTGTTACCTTGCCTAATGACTTGATGCCTCTTGACAAAACTATAAAAGTAAGTAACCAAACAAACAAATTACACAGAGTTAGAGTCCACTTGACCCCCTGCATATCGTCCATACCACTTGTCTTTTCCAATACTTTATGACTTAAAAAAAAAAGGAGAAATTATATTTTAAAAGAATTTTGCGTTGAAGAACAACTTCTCTAAACTTTAGTGTTACATTATTCTATTTATTTATAAATCAAATTTAAATTTATTTACTTAGTAATCCATTTCCTGATGGCTAGGTATCTAACATTTTTCTATTGATATTTAATGGTGTGTATGTGCTCATTCGTTGATGTATTAAACAGTTACTGTTTTGTTCGTATGTATGGGTATTTGATGTTTTTATTGCGCGTTTCTGTCTTACTAGATTTGTTAACCCTTCTTTTTCTCTGTTGATTGTTACTTTCAAATATTTCAAATTCCAAGAAGAAAAATAAAATATGTTAATAGCAAATCTTTTTGTTCTAACTGTGCTATAATCTGAAGAGTGTAGCGAGACTAAAAACAATTTTGACGAATGTATGCCAAAAACACGATACTTTGTCAAATATAAAGGGGAACGACCTTTTCGCCCCCTCCCTCGAATCAGCCATACACCTTGAAGTTACGACAAAGTTGAACTTTGTACGTACAAACATCGAGTTTCAAAATAGAAAAAAATAGAAAAGGTTTACTTTTCTTTTTTATTATTATTTTAATCTAAGCTGGGACATAAAACATCGTTCGTGTTTATTATTGTCACCGGAGCCGTGCAGATTAAATCCTATATACCGACTTGCTTGGTCAATAACTATATAAACATCATTCAAAAAACATATTTAGAAAAACATTTTCCCATCCGTGTAACAAAGGCATACCTGATCGCCTCATTCGTTATTTTTCGCCATTTATTTTAATTTTTATTCAGTGTTAAAGAAACAATCTCACTTAATCATATATGTAGTACTTACTTGAAATATTCATCACTTGCAGATTTCGTGTGTGAGTATGTCATATTCACTGAAATAAAATTCACTTGAAAACGTTTTGTTAGACAGCAAGTATCTACAATGACTATTTTATTTTAAATGTTGCAGGATGTATAACCCCAACCAAGCCCCCACTGAAAAAAAAGAATAACTACATTGTATATGAGCTGTCACGTGCACGGTTGGTTAATCGGCCTTATGCAAGTGCACGTTCCATTTTGCGTTTTATTGTTTCCTTTACAGTTTTCCCCTTTGTTGATATATTATAGTCAGGGGCGGATCCAGCCATTTTAAAAGGGCGGGGGGTGGTCCAACTAAATGTCTCCATTCAAATGCATTGATCGTCCAAAAAAAAGGGGTCCAACCCACGGAACCCTCCTCCTGGATGCGCCACCGATAGTTATAATTGATTTACGAATATAAAACATTGGTTATCTAATTATTCTTCTTACTTACAACACTCAGGTCTAGTTCCGTTCCATGGATCTATTAATGAATCGTTCTGATTTCCATCCCTGCAGTCACATGTGTTCCAGTTATTATCGCAGTACTTCCATGGTACTTCTGACTGCATTGATGCAACAAGGAAGTATAAACAGTAAGCGATGATTACTGCATAGTATATAGCAACTAGTGCTGATACTATAATCATGGCAAGTCCTAACCCTGAAAGCATAACAAAATATTTCTTTAACGCTGAAAAATATATCGAGTAGGCATATAATTTGCATGAAGTGTTCATAATCAAAAGAAAATGTGAAAGATGAAGCAATACAATGGGGAACACTAATGCAATATTACTTATCTTAATAAGGAATCTGAATACAAGTACTTAGGACTCCTTTAATGGCCATAATTTTTGTGAGAAGTCCTGGTGGTCATAATTCTAGGGTCCCTTTATGGGTCAATTTGAAACTGTGTCTTTAGATCGTGTTTTACGAGTATTTAAGAAAGACGAATACGAAAAACTAGAGGTTCCAAGGAGCCTGTGTCGCTTGCATGATATTTTTCATTTGCAATTGATGCATGAACTAATGCAACCGTAATACTTTTTGCTCTAGTTTCAGAGATACAAATCAAAAACTGCATTTTCCTCCTTTGTTCTATTTTTGGCCATGTCTGTCAGTTGTTTCAGGAGAAGACTTTTGTAAAGTATAACAAAAACTTACGAACAATTGTAAAATTTGACTTTAAATGGCAATAACTCCTTATTAGGCCATTATGATCATGCTGACTTATTTGTAAATCTTACTTTGTTCGTTGGCGGAGTCATCGGACACATTTTTAAAACTAGATATCCGAATGATGGTTGTGAACAAGTTTAGTAAAATGATGTTCTATTTTTAGCCATGGTGGCCATCTTGGTTGGTTGGCCGAGTCATCGGACACATTTTTTTTTAGCTAGATACCCCAATGATGATTGTGGCCAAGTTTGGTTAAAGTTGGCCCAGTAGTTTCAGGGGAGAAGATTTTTGTAAACGGTAAAAGTTAAAAGACGACGAAGGACGACGGACGCCATGTGAGCTAAAGAAAAAGAGTGAAATAGCGTATTCAGAAATACATAATTGAGCGAAGGACGGCATATCAGGTTAATAAGCTGTACATTTTTGTACTTTGAGTTTTAATAAGTGTAAAGTGTAAATGTATATTTACTTGTAGATTCTTTTGTGTTTTTTGTTGTTGTCTTTTACACATACCAGTGCATAAGAGTTGTTTTTTCTACTGAGTGCTCTAAAATAAAAGAAATTACCCGACACGTGCAAGGTTATGACCCTGTCCATTAAGTTTGGACCAGTGTCAGTATATGACTTAAGTTATTTCAAATCTAATCTGAATGATTTATTCCGAATCAAAGTTAAATCGAGCATATAACTCAATAAAATTACCCAGTTCATCTAAAATCAAAACACAGCACATATACAATCTAACATACATACTCATCATACAAAACGGAGGAGAAAACCAGACTGAGTACAAAGAGGGATAACTCTATCTGTTCACATTAAATTGTATCGCTTTATTCTGTCTCTTCTTGAATATTTATTTAGACATAGACAATACGGTATACAAATCTATTAAATCTTCATTTGCCATGATCCACATAAAAACATTTTCTAAATTAATATTTCTCGGGTTCGGAACTGTTGAAATCAAATGGTCTAATATGAATTTTAACACATGACATGGATAAAATCTGTTTGTTCTTACTGCGCTATGATCTGGATAATGCACAGCAAACTACCTCAGATATTCTGCACAGTTCAAAATTACTCTGGCCTTTAGGGGCGGACCCTGGATTTTGAAAGTTGTGTAATTCCATAAAATTAAAAAGATATCACCGAGTGTAGCAAGACTAAAAACATTTTTTGACGAGTTTATGCTTGAACATGATGTTTTCAAATCAAAGGGTGGGTCATGCATTGAGAATAAAATATTTAATAATATCAACGTAAATATAAAATCAGTGTTTCACAGTCAAACCGGATTAAATTAAAATTTTTTTGTAATATCTGCCAAAATTGAATGTATTTTAGAATACACAAATAAATAAAATCTGATTTGGATTATATATATATCTATATATCTATAATACTAAAATTACGAGGTCCAATTTGTCAGCCGTCATCACGTAAAAACGATGAATCAAAGAATTCAACTTTATATATAACTAATATAGTACAATGCTGTTGATTAAAATTTACACCACTCCAGACCCTTTTGTTTTCCACATAATTAATATTGCCAATAATTAAGAAGTTCCGGGTCGAATCCGATACCGATACCAATAGTATATTCACCTGTTACCTATATTACCGTTATCTGTACGTTCCGCATGTGACAGGCGCATCACCAAACGCTGTATTTAGGATTTTGCTATATATATACACGGGTCGTTACCACAGGGTTGACACTACTAAATTCAATCATTGTCACATTGTTCCCTATTGTAGCATTTTAATCAGTATGACTTTCTAAGATGACAATACGAATAATAAAATCTGACTTAAAATAAGGCGTATAGGTACAGCATGTACAGTTTTCAATTTGTTAGCCGGAATGACGTAAAACAGCGAATCAAAGAATTCAACTTTATTTATAACTCATAAAGGACAATGCTGTTGATTAAAAAAGACTCCTTTCCAGGCCCTTTTGTTTTCCAAATAAAATTAGTAATACCAATAACTGATAAGTTCCAGGTCGACGGGTTCAAACAGAAAGATGTTGAAAGCAGAGAAAACTGTGCATCTTATAATGGGCATGACTTTATCAGATGACAATACCAATCAATTGACTAAAATAAGGCTTACGCATAGCTGTATTCTTTAATTCAGTCACAGACCCGCGATATCACGGGTGTGTTCTAGTATATATATATATATATATATATATATATATATATATATATATTATTAATTCGTATATTTTAACAAATTTGATTCGTTTAGAGATAATCACATGTTAAACTATATTTTCGAAGGTAGAGAGAAAACGGCGGATAGCAAAAAGCATATTGACCGGCAAAAAGCATATCGCACGGTTATTTTTAGAATATCTATAAAAAAACCGATATACTTTGTGACGTCATGAAATGAATTTCAAGATATTGTTTAACGTTTTATGACACACGATATCTGTCATCGATTATTTGACAAAAAATCTTTAAATACATAAGATGTAAAAAAAAAAAAAAAAGTAAATGAAATAAGAACTAATATGTTGTTACTGTCAAGGAGACAATGTAATATCTATAAAATTCCAATAATCCTAAATGACGATTTTGATACAAATATGGTCGGAAATTAATAATATAACAAATATAGCCTTTGTATGAGGTCAATACATGATATATCGAGTCGAAGAAGTATGTCGACCTCGGACTTCTTCCTCAGTCAATATACTTCTTTCAGGTCAATATATCCTTGTATCGACCTCATACAAAGGCTGTATTTGTACAATATTTAAGAACTACCCCTTTACAACGGGGGCACTTGCGGACGGGGTACCCGGTATCCACAAATGCGTCTAACAACATATGCAATGAATATATACAGACAAGTCAAAATATTCATAAAACATTTTAAGACTCAAAATTGGTACATTGTAAAATAAGACATCATCTTTACATAAGAAAAATTAACATTATGTACAGCATGAAAATATGAACTAAACTAAAAGTAACGTAAAAAAATAACATTTAAAGTTTAGGTTCCAAAACCGATTGTTTCTTAGAGTACATTTCACTGAACATCTTATTACTTAAACTGTCCAAAGTTTTACAAATGTAGGGATCAACCTGATAATATCAGATTATTACATGGCATTTTCATATCGCATGTATTATCAGCCCTAGGTTCAATATCAGCACAAGAGCCGCATGGCTCGAGGGCTGATATTGACCGAGGGCTGATTATACATGCGATATGAAAAATGACATGTTATGATCTTTTTATCATATGCTTCAACTTGTGACAATGGAGAAAAAAGAACAACTAGATTCATATATTGATCCTTTTACGTGGTTCCCAAATAGAAGTTCAAAGAGTGAAAAGTTCGCGGACGTCAGACTTCAAACTAGTTCATTCGATATGAAATCTTTCTATCATATGCCTCAACAGAGAGAAAAAAATATTTTAACATGGACGAATCGAAAAATAAATAATTCAACAATAAACAAAATGAACATTGTTTGGAAAAGTCAACTTTTTTAATGCATTTATTTTTTTTTTTTTTTTTTTTTATTATTTCACACAATATACTTTCTAGTGTCCAAATAGTTGTTTTGTACATTACTTTGTAAATTTATGTTTTTCACTGAAAACGTAGCATTGAGGTGTATTTTCCGGAATTTGCCGAGTATCACCGGAATGCCATGCGATAACGTTACGGAAAGGCATGTGATAACAATCGAAGCATGCGATAACAGCCCGCTAAGCATCAAATCGAAAAATATGAAATTTACGTTAATTTAATGCTATTATCATACAGTAAAAATCATATGTTATTTAGTCTAAGCATATGATAAAAGCAATCACCAACCAGTATTTGTATTTTATCGTAGGACGATAACTCTGTGAAGCAGAGGCCCGGGAAAGTAAAACTTGGATATTCATTTATATCAGATATGTATTTATTACGGATTGAGGAGAAGCCAGAACACTCTAATTGGAAATGTTCAATAGACTTTTCAGAATTAAATAAACACAGTCGGAAAGTGGGTCATTGCTAAGATTTATCCTTTCATCCTATAGCAAGACTTTGTTTACAGGTAAATAATTTGTGCGTATTAACAATTTGAGTCTTGCATATGTGGTTGCCTTCCTTGTGCAAAATTAAATTTTGAGAAAATATCTATACTGCTTTTATCATTTATTTCTTGATATTGCCTTCTCCGGACAAACCTTCCAAGAAACTGTTTAAATTCATTAGAGTTGACATTCGAGTTATAAAAGTGATCCAGAGCAAAATAAGACACCCTTTGTCTATCAAGAAAATCGTTTATTGGCTCCCATTCCAAATCAAGGAATAAAGCAGCTTTTGGAATATTCATCTTAGTATTAAAAATCAGTTTCGCGGTTTTATCATTGCCATGTTTCAAGTATATGCTGACTAGAAGCAGATGACGGTAGCCATACGGGCACACCCGTGGGCTAGAGAAGGACGGATGACCGAGTTCTAGAGAGCATCCCCAAAAGATATGCGGTTAAAAGATCCGTGTTCATTAAGTAGCTTAGTCATATAATTCAGTTTGCGCTCAAAAATATCTTTTAAGAAATGATTGATATGGTAAGCAGAAGTCAAAGAGCGGGTAAAATAAACTCCCAAATATTTATATTCATTAGTCTCGTCCAAATGCTCATTTCCTAGGTACCATTTCTTAGTTTTATCTAAGCATTTACCTACTATCAAAATTTTAGATTTGTTTGGGTTCAACTTTAAAATCCACTTAGATGCAAATTTGGCTGTTATATCCAGTAGACACTGCAGTTCCTTCTCGGTCTTCCCGATAAGGACTACATCATCAGCAACCATTAAACAGTTAAAAATTTGTGAGGAGAACTCGACGCCAATACTACTGGTTTCAAGCATTACTGCGAGGTCATTCATTAAAACAGAAAAAAGTGTTGGAGACAAAACACAACCTTAGTTAAGGCCAAATTCTTGGTCGAAGAAACCTGTTTCACTAGCACCAAATAAGACTTTATTAGATACATTGCTATAAAGAGATTTCCAGCACTTGCCTTGAATGCCGTTTTTCCACAAAAGATAGAAAAGGCCATCTCGCCAGACTCTATGAAAGTCCTTGGAAAGGTCTAGAAAAGCTAGAAACGTTTTATGTTTTTTAACTTTACGAATAGATAAAATACATTGTAGTGTAAACATATGGTCCTCGGTCCCTTTATTTTTACGAAATGCTCCCTGAAATATTATTTTCTAGCAAATGGGACATTACCGATTCTTCCAATTTTTTTGCATATACTTTATAAACATTAGAAGTAAGTGTGATGCCTCTTTAATTATCAATATTGAAAACAGAACCCGATTTATGTTTGCCAATCGTCATGTCCAGTTTCGAGGTCAGAAAATATTGTAAAAAGAACAACAAGTGAATCTTCTAGCGCATCCCCGCCATATTTTAAGAATTCATTAGGAATCTCATCGATGCCACTAGCTTTACGCGACTTACGGTTTCTTAAAATTGATGCAAATTGTGATCTACCAATATTTACTGAAATATTTGAATCAGGATAAACTTCGTCGTTATCAATACTCGAGAGAAAGTCATTAACCTCATCTTGTATATTACAATTAATTGGGATATCCTTACCAAAAGAATTAAAATGGCTGCTTAAAACAGCACTAATATATTTTTCTTCCGTAAATAGTTCGGACTTATTTTTGGGGTTCATAATTTGTTGAGGGGCAATACTAGTATTGTTACCTTTTAAAATATCCCAAAATCCTCTAACCTTATTTGTCGCGAGTTCACACGTTTGTTATGAAATTCTTTCAATTTTAGTGCGTTTGCTTTTCTTTTGATAGCTTCTTGGACCTTAGTTTTTCGCACACGATAAGTGTCAGATAAGATTTTACCGGTCTCACTATTAAAGTCGTGAGTTTTGTCATGAATTGTTTTCAAGCGATTACTTTCCCTTCTGTTTTTAATCAAAATGTCAAGTTCGTTGTCCCAGAACTTACGATATCGATTTGATTTTTTTTAACTTTACCGATGGAAAACTCAGCAGCAAGGATGGACTTTTTCCAGTTATCCCAAATTATATTGATATCCGAAGACATTTTCAAAATGTGCTCAGATGCCCTAAATCTATATTTTAAAGTTTTTTGAAAAATATCCCAATCAGTTTTATCATTTATTTTCCAAATGAAGGCAGGTTTCTTAGGTTTATTTGTAATTTTTCGCGGGTTAGTTTTTAATCAGTCAGTTCGTATAATGACATGATCACTATGTAGATCAAAAATGCCATTTCCATCTATTAAAACACGTGTTTCGTTACATATCAGATTTTCAGAGAGAAGAACGTAATCGATTGCGGACCTTTGGTTATTCAAAATACGAGTATAAAGCCCTTACAAACGGGGAGGCAATTTACAGCAAGTAAATCACTCGCATCTAGAAACTGTCGAAGCCTTTTTTCCATTATAGGAGGCTAATTCACACATGATGTTATAGTTTGTGGTTTGACACTTTTTGATACATTTCCCGTTAAAGTTTCCCATAAGTAAAATTTTATATCCAGAATGGATTAACTTTGAGCAATTTTCAAGAAGCTCATACGGTTGTTTGTAGATTTTTGCCATCGTTAGGAAAATATGCAAGACCAATAGCTGTTTTGGTATTGCCTATTCTGGATAGAACCCATAAACGTTCATATATATATATATATATATCGTTTTTACTATCAAGAAGGTTATCATCAAGGACAGGAAGTTCTGATTTTATACATAGATATGGAACGCCATAGCTGTCTTATGTGTCTTTTTTATTGCTTTTCTATTATAAGATGGTGCTTTTCTATAATAAGATGGTGCTTTTCTATTATAAGATGATGGTTTTCTATTATAAGATGGTGCTTTTCTATTATAAGATGATGGTTTTCTATTATAAGATGGTGCTTTTCTATTATAGGATGGTGGTTTTCTATTATAAGATGGTGCTTTTCTATTATAAGATGGTGCTTTTCTATTATAAGATGATGGTTTTCTATTATAAGATGGTGCTTTTCTATTATAAGATGGTGCTTTTCTATTATAAGGTGCTATTCTATTATAAGGTGCTTTTTTATTATAAGGTGCTTTTCTATTATAAGGTGCTTTTCTATTATAAGGTGGTTTTCTATTATAAGGTGCTTTTCTATTAATAGGTGGTTTTCTATTATAAGGTGGTTTTCTATTATAAGGTGGTTTTCTATTATAAGGTGCTTTTCTATTATAAGGTGCTTTTTTATTATGTGATGGTGGTTCCCGTGATTAACCGGGAGTGTGGGGAACCACTAATGACAAGACGATTGTCCGGATAGTGACAAGACGGTTTACCGGACGAGATATAAATAGTCATAACTTTTTTGTTATTCGGTAGATTGGTTTAATATTTGTAGACCTTAAAGATATTAAAATATATTTTAAGAAAATCAAACAAAATAAGTGAAAAAAAAAATATTTTTGAGCAAATAAAGTTGACCGGACGGTATTCACACTCTTCGTTATACGCTGTACATATATTCAACTTGTCGACAACAAGTGTTAATATCTTTGACAATAATTGTCCAAGTAATTCAGGAGTCTGTGAGATTTAAAAACAAATTATACGAAAATATAAATTTATAGTAAAAACAAATATGTTTCTGCTAAAAAAGTTGACCGGACTGAATTCACATTCGACGATGTGTTTAACAGAGACATATACTAGTATGATACATGAAGAGATTCGCACATCTATAATTGTATTTTAGGTCTTTGGTTTTAAATATATTAACAGGATTTTCTTTCTTCACAGAAGGTTGACTGTCAGTAAGAAGTATCTGATGATCTTGACTGCCATTATCAGCATACCTCAATCTTAGTAGATTTCGGTGTTTATACAACCTTTCTGTTTTGACTGAGGTATTTTTTAACTTGGCTGGTGTTTTCAACTTGGCTGATGTCTTTAACCTGGCTGGTGTTTTGTTGTTTTTGGAGACTGAGGTTCCAAGGGAAAGGACACTCAAATAATGTGCCTCCTAAGAGTCCGAGAAGCTCTCGGGATGCACGATTTTGCGTATTTTTTTTCAAGGCTTCTGGGGGTCTTGAGCGACCGCCAGACCCCTCACCGAAAGGTGAATATATTTTGCCTCAATTTTAAATTT
The DNA here is from genome assembly GCF_036588685.1 of Mytilus trossulus. Taxonomy (NCBI): domain Eukaryota; kingdom Metazoa; phylum Mollusca; class Bivalvia; order Mytilida; family Mytilidae; genus Mytilus; species Mytilus trossulus. The sequence continues at coordinate 66,391 of NW_026963316.1, read as the reverse complement.
AAATATAGTGACAGACTAGTTAGTGACAGTGCAGTATTATACAAAAGTAACTTTGTGTTCGATGCCCGTCCTTTATTTTCTATTGTAAAGTGTCTGAACACGACAGAATGCAAGTTTACTTCTTTGATGTTAAAGGTCATATTGGAATACATTGTTGTTGTTTTTTCAAATGATTTGATACCGGCAGATTGGTGGTCTCACTTTAATTTAATCCATGTCAGCTATCTAGTTTTATCTTTAAAAAAAAGAGAGAGAGCCAGTTTTGGAATTCTTTAATAAAAAGTTAATAATCTACTTCTTTTAAAATTGAAGGCATATGGCCTGTCAAATGAGGCACTTAATTTAATTGATAATTATTTATCAAATAGGAAACAGTGTGTAAAAGTCGGTGCATATTTTAGTACCTGGCAAAATATTTATAAAGGTGTACCACAGGGCTCGATTTTGGGTCCTGTGCTTTTTAAAATTTTTCTAAACGACATTTTCAATTTTGTGAAAGAAAATGAACTGTATAATTATGCAGACGATAATACATTGTCACACTCAGGACCCGACCTAAATGGATTAGTTAAATCTTTGGAAAAGGAAAGTGCTGTTTTAATTGATTGGTTTGCTAATAACAAAATGAAAGCTAATCCAGATAAATTTCAGGCTATTGCTGTTGGGAATAAATCAAAAAGTGGGAATATTAAATTCAATTTGGATGGGAATGAAATTTTATGTGACACTGAGGTAAAGCTCCTGGGGGTGACAATAGATTATCAACTCAAGTTTAAAACTCATATCTCTGATATTTGTAAAAAAGCATCAAGGCAGTTAAATGTTCTTAAAAGAATTGGAAAACATCTATCTAAATTGGGAAGGTTAACTATTTATCATTCATATATTATGTCTAATTTCAATTATTGTCCTGTGGTTTGGCATTTTTGTGGGGAGGGTAATACTAAAAAGATGGAAAAAATACAAGAACGTGCCTTGAGGTTCATATATGAAGATTTTGATAGTGATTATGAAACTCTGTTGTTAAAATCGGGTTTACCTTCTTTAAAAATAAGACGCCTAAGAATGATGGCAATAGAAACTTTTAAAATATTACATAAAGAATCACCGGTATATCTCCATGATATCATTAATTTTAAAAATGTATCTTATACTTTTAGAAAACAACAAACTGTTGAAATTCCACAGGTGAGAACCACACATTTTGGCCTTCATTCATTAAGATATGCTGGAGCTACACTATGGAATGAGTTGCCTGACACGATCCGTGCACAGACAAACCTAAACCAGTTTAAAAGTATGATCAACAACTGGAATGGCAACTCATGCAGGTGTGGCTCCTGCAGATCTTAATACCTTTATTTTATTTTGTGTTAAATGTTTGTTCCATGCAGCTTATAGAAATTAGTTTGCTTTATTTATTTCATTCTGCTTTGCATGTGCTTATGTTACAGTTTTAGTGCTTTGCTTGCATGTGCTATGCTTTTTATGTATGAACTTTTTACTTGCAATATAGCTATCATAATTTGTATGTCTCATATGTGTGTTTTATGTATCTTAATATGTGTGTTGTTATTGTTATTAATGTCGGCAAAAAGCTCTACAGAGCTTATGTTTGTATTTAATGTAACCCGACTTAAAATAAAATTTCTTATCTTATCTTATCTAAAGTTCAATTCACTGTAATCTTTGTTTGGATTCTGATTGCCATCTGATTATATAAGTTAATTCAATTAAATGTATTTGATGTCTCAGGTGTGAAAACTTAAATGACATGATTATTTGCTTGATTAGTGATTACGACAGGTGTCAAAATTAGATAGTAATCTAATTAAATACATGTAATAAATATTTTATATATCAGGTCTTCTTGTGTGCTGGTGAACTTACTCAAGTCAATATTTTGAGCTCAAAGTTTTTATTAATTTATTTTATTTATTTATTTATTAATGAAATGCACATTTATACCCCTGGGGGTTAATAAAAAAAGCACCTTATAATAGAAAAGCACCTTATAATAGAAAAGCACCTTATAATAAAAAAGCACCTTATAATAGAAAAGCACCTTATAATAGAAAACCACCTTATAATAAAAAAGCACCTTATAATAGAAAAGCACCTTATAATAGAAAAGCACCTTATAATAGAAAACCACCATCTTATAATAGAAAAGCACCATCTTATAATAGGAAACCATCATCTTATAATAGAAAACCACCATCTTATAATAGAAAAGCACCATCTTATAATAGAAAAGCACCATCTTATAATCGAAAACCATCATCTTATAATAGAAAAGCACCATCTTATAATAGAAAACCATCATCTTATAATAGAAAACCACCATCTTATAATAGGAAAGCACCATCTTATAATAGAAAACCATCATCTTATAATAGAAAAGCACCATCTTATAATAGAAAACCATCATCTTATAATAGAAAACCACCATCTTATAATAGGAAAGCACCATCTTATAATAGAAAACCATCATCTTATAATAGAAAAGCACCATCTTATAATAGAAAACCATCATCTTATAATAGAAAAGCACCATCTCATAATAGAAAAGCAATAAAAAAGACACATAAGACAGCTATGGCGTTCCATACATAGACCTATCCCACTTTTTCTTTACCTGATGACCTGCATTTACCGATCATGTATACGATTGATCAAGTTTAGCGGGTCTACCATTTGTTTTTTAAAAAGGTTTCGACCATTCCAAATATACTAACGTTATGATTAGAGAGATGATAGTTTAATTCGTGTACTTTACTGGTGGCACCGTGGATGTTAAAAAAAGTCTATTTTCGAACTAGATTTTGCCGTAGATTTACCTTTTTTTCCCCACGTTTATGTTTACGCTTTACTTTCTCACAGACCTTTGATTCACAAGAGCCATCGCCATTTACGGCACTAGCTTCTTGGCCAAAAACCTAATACATACATGACTTAGCCTTATGGCCTTCACCGTTACAATTTTTATTCTCAATGCATGCCACACCCTTTGATTTGAAAACATCATGTTCAAGCATAAACTCGTAAAAAAATGTTTTTAGTCTTGCTACACTCGGTGATATCTTTTCAATTTTATGGAATTACACAACTTTCAAAATCCAGGGTCCGCCCCTAAAGGTCAGAGTACTTTTGAACTGTGCAGAATATCTGAGGTAGTTTGCTGTGCATTGTCCAGATCATAGCGCAGTAAGAACAAACTGGTTTTATCCATGTCATGTGTTAAAATTCCTATTAGACAATTTGATTTCAACAGTTCCGAACCCGGGAAATATTAGTTTAGAAAATATTTTTATGTGGATCATGGCAAATGAAGATTTAGATTTGTTTACCGTATTGTCTATGTCTAAATAAATATTCAAGAAAAGACAGAATAAAGCGATACAATTTAAAGTGAACAGATAGAGTTATCCCTCTTTGTACTATGTAAGGAAAATACAGACAATAATATTGAAAAAAAAAAAATTTGTGTACTCTATTTCAGACTGTTACCTTTAAACATTGGATTTATCCGCCAGACTTTCAGAGGTCCCAAACTGCAAAACTGACCAAGACACAATTCCAGGTAAAACATTGGAATACCAATGATTACCATGCAGATGAAGTAAGGTATAAGGAATGCTCCTAAAATATTTATATAATTATATACATGAAACTATACCTTGAAAAATAATGATATGGAAGCGTATCAAATTAGTTATACAACAACAAACATTGCAAAGTTTCAAAACGTCATATTTATTCTCTAAAAGATGCATTTTCATGATAACAGATTTGTAGAAAAAAAATGCGACACTCGAGCTCAGTGAGAAAAAAAATTAAGACGGAGAAAAATTAGATATTAAAGAAAATACACTGCAATACACTTTGTGAACCATGAATATTTTTCACCCTTGATCTTCATATTATTATTTGAAATGATGTACATATTTTGCACCTGTGATTAGTTAATGTACGGACACTTTATTTATCATTGTCGTTTATTATCATTGCTGAACTCTAATTCGATGTGTTTTGGTGCCTTATTGTGTTGTTGTGTTGTTGGCCTTACACGTATATCTCGCATCATTGTTGAATATAGTCCTAACTTACCAACAGATAAAATGGAGTATTTTCAAACTTGAATTGACCCAAAACAGTTTTTTTCTTTCTTTTCCTAATCATCCGAGTCGTGTAAGACAGAGATATTTTTGCATGCATACATTGTACATATATGTTCACTCCTTTTTTTTACAGAAATATACGTTCTCAAGACATGTATTAATATTCTACTACTGGATCAATGGTCACTAGCTGTGATATGATACGTGTTATTCTAAACAGTCAGATTAAAATTTTAAAAACGTTAGGCTCACCGAGAAGTGTTTTATATATGGAATGCTGTATGCATTGGGTAACTTTGGTTTTGAAGTCTTATGTGTCAAACAATGGAAAAATAGTTCATTTGGTATGAAGCATCATTTATATACAAGGACAAAGTGTCTGAGGACACGAATATCCCTGCTTAATCTTAAATAAACAAAAACTAGATGGACGGACAGACGGACGGACGATCGCCCGCGGTCAATGGTAACAGTTAATTGAATTACATTCTAGATTTTTTCCATTGACTAAAGGAGTGTACAAAAGGAGGTAGAAACAGTCCAGCACTCTATAACTTATTCAGATTAAAAATTTGATATAGTATCAAATTTTGACACTAAAGATTCAATTCCACTGATAATACCAATAAATGATAAGGGAAGTCCTGTGTTTGACGATTGTCTTATCATTCTATATAAAAAGGCTAAGAAGGTCTTCTAATTAGCTTAGTTGATACATGAGATATTCATGTTTTGGCAGGATATGACTTTCTGAACACCACTACACTTTTCAAAAATTTATTGGACGATTTTATGCTTACATCTGATATTGATTCATCAAAGGGTAGTCGACCAAAGACATTAAGGAATATAAAAAGAAGATGTGGTATGATTGCAAATGAGACAACTCTTCACAAGAGACCAAAATGAAACAGAAATTGTACAACTATAGGTCATAGTACGGCCTTCAATAATGAGCAAAGCCCATACCACACAGTAGGAGATTTAGAAATTTTCAAAAATGGGGGCCCACTGACTGTCTTAGAGCTAGGGAGACCGCTCCATTCATGCTTCAGTGATTCCCTGTATAATCCAGAGCTCCAGATAAGAATTCACAAATTGGGGTTTTTACCCACCATTTTCTTATATAATTGGGTGATAAAGGTTTTTAATTGCATTATCAATTCCAATTCACCCCTCAAGTTGATACCAAATTGTGTTTTTCACCACCAAGCTCCTTAATGTATTGGGTTATCAACACAATATTAATATTTAGGCAATATCAACCCCAGATTTTTTTCCATCTTAAATATGTTTCTTTCTTTGTTTAGCTGTTTTATTTGGTTTAGGGTAAGGGTTAGGGTTATTTGTTAACTGTTTTATTTGGTTTATTCACTGAGGAGCAATTGTAGCATAAATTTGTGTCCCGTTTCAAACCTTCGGCCATTTTTGTATTTTCTCACAAAAACGGATATGTGTATTCACAGGCACTCGTCTTATACCTTTATATAATAAATTGTGAGACCATTGCCTGTGTGTGTAATCATTAATTAACCGTAAAATGAAGAAAAAAAAAATAGAATAAAAACTCTAATAATATTTGAATGTTTTTGTTTTATTCAATCTACATAAATCTGGGTTTAGTTGTCTTTTATTAGAAATTTTGGTTTCTGATGCTATATCATGTCATAATTGATTTGGCCATGACACTTTTTCCAACTGATTTCGTTTTTGACGAAACCCGTGTTTATTAGCAATGTTCTCGTTAAGGTACGCACACACACACGTGCTTTCGATGGACGCTTCCTAAAACACTGACTGAGTCTTGTTGTCATCATAACTTTCCCTTAGCTTTTCAAAAGAAGCAGAAAACATGCTTCTATTCAATATTTTTACCTGACATTCACTTTCGTTTTAATTCAATGTATGTTATGATAAATCCCAAGCAATGAGAAAAAAATATGACTACATGACACACGCTAATTGGATAAACCTTGAGAAGATCGAAATGTTTTCAAAAACACGTGTACCTATTGAGCAAGGGAAAACTCCATCAGGGACCCATTTTAGCTTGATGCAGGGATCTATTTTTAGAACGAAAGGAAATTTCCAATTATAAATATTATAAAAATAGATTTACGCAATGACTATAAACAGATAAGGGTAAATAACGCAAACGGTAGCCAATAAAAGGGTTGAGAACTCATGGTTTTGGTATATAATTGGGTTTTCCTTTGAATTAATTGGGTTATTGAACCCTGCAATGGGCAATTGCATTGGGTTTTTTATTATTTGTATTGCGTGATCACGCAAATACGCAGCTTATCTGGAGCTCTGAATTATTAATCAACCATTTTTTTCCAACAAAAGGGGTGGGGTGGTGGTGGAGTGGGGGGTCGGCCTCTTTCGCACAGTTAGATATAAAAGTCACCGAAATAATAAATGTTTAACAATTCAAACGAGAAAATTAACAGTTGATTTTGAAATTTGTGTTAGATAATATTTAGTAAAAGGTAACACATGTACAAGTTTTCAGTAAATATTGATATTCCTCAGGGTAAACATCATTCATTTCATATCATTTCCATAAACGTACGTTATCACACAAAAAAATACTTATTGATTCAGAATCATTGATCTGCTATGTTGAAAAATAAATGATGCCCTTTGGCAATGCTTTCATCTCTGACTTGACAACATTTACGCCGTTTCTGTCCCTCATTTTTTAATTAGTGTCTCCTGTCATTTCTGATTTCAGGGTAAGTAATTTACCAACAGTTACACGATACAGGGGACGACCATTTGATTTCCTCGATTTTGGAGAGAGTGGTGTGGGGAAGGTTTTATCATGGACGAAATTATCCCTTTCGTGAAAATTTGTTTCCGTTTTTGTACACACAGTCACTGTCCCAGTCCTCAGAGACACAGTCACATGATTCGTGTATCTATATATAGATTACATTTAGACGATTGTTGAAACATGAAACATATTCCAAACACCGTACATCCTGTTATTAAGGTATGTCCCCTACGTGTGGAAACACTTATTGTTTTTCTAATGTTTTTCTTTTTCTTCCAGCATTTTTGTATTGGCAAACCCTCGCTACCGCTTCCATTGGAGTTATCAATACCAAATATGGACCATCGATCGACCGCATCATGACGTATTACTAGATAACTCTGTTAAGGATTTCATCACCCCCTTCAGAAGTTATATCCGTTTTATTGATTTTTTCGACATGCTCCCCCCCCCCTTTTTCGTTTTATTTTTTTTAAAGATATCATGAAGTTATTTTGACAATAGGTAGGTCTCATCATGATGTATTACAATATGAGGCTGCATAAGATTTTATCATCCCCTATAGAGTTATATCCCCTTGATACAGGGCGCCGAATGGGACTCTTGTGGTTTTGTACTCAAAATTCAATTTTGTACGGACAAAAGTGACTTTTGTTCAACAAAAATGAGTTCAGTTTAACAAAATTTGTATCATACTACAAATTTGAAATTTTGTCATACAAAATTATCTATCAGCGGACAAAAGTCACCTTTGTCATGACAAAATTCATTTTTGTTACACAGACTTGACTTTTGCTACCTAATTTGAAAATTGAGCGACAAAAGTCAATTTTGTATTTAAATTAGTTTAGTTTGGTTTCTGTGAACTAATTTGCATACAAAATCGACTTTTGTTACACAAAATTGACTTTTGTTACACAAAATTGACTTTTGTTACACAAAATTGACTTTTGTTACACAAAATTGACTTTTGTTACACAAAATTGACTTTTGTTACACAAAATTGACTTTTGTTACACAAAATTGACTTTTGTTACACAAAATTGACTTTTGTTACACAAAATTGACTTTTGTTACACAAAATTGACAAAATTGACAAAATTGAATTTTGTCTCAACAAAATTAACAAAATTGAATTTTGTCTCAACAAAATTGACAAAATTGAATTTTGTCTCAACAAAATTAACAAAATTAACAAAATTTTGTCTCACGAAAGTCAATTTTGTCTCATAAAAAGTCGTTACAAAATTGAATTTTGTCATCACAAAAATGAATTTTGTCGTCACAAAATTGACTTTTGTCTCAACAAAATTGACAAAATTGACTTTTGTCTCAACAAAATTGACAAAATTGACTTTTGTCTCAACAAAATTGACAAAATTGACTTTTGTCTCAACAAAATTTACAAAATTGACTTTTGTCTCAACAAAATTAACAAAATTGAATTTTGTCTCAACAAAAATGACAAAATTGAATTAAATTGAATTTTGTCTCACAAAAGTCAATTTTGTCTCACAAAAGTCAATTTTGTCTCACAAAAGTCAATTTTGTCTCACAAAAGTCAATTTTGTCTCACAAAAGTCAATTTTGTCTCACAAAAGTTAATTTTGTTTCACAAAAGTCAATTTTGTCTCACAAAATTGAATCTTACCGTACACAATTGACTTTTGTGATTTAATTTCCATATCAGGTAACAAAAGTCAATTTTGTATGCAAATATGTTTATATTTGCATACCTTTAAGACAAAATTTACTTTTGTCATGACAAATATGAATTTTGTCTACAAAAATGAATTTTGTCATGACAAAAATGAATTTTGTCTACACAAATGAATTTTGTCATCACAAAATTGAAGTTCTCACAAAACAAGTCTGTAGCACATAGTTTTGTAAGACAAAAATGATTTTGTTATGACAGAATTGAATTTTGTACAAAACCACAAGAGTCCCATTCGGCGCCCCGTACTTGAAGCAATTTCTTTCCTTTGCATTTTTTCAAAAAGTATTAGAGATAGAATCGATTTGAAAACGGCAACATGTACAAGAACATATGGCAATGTTAATTAACATATACAATCATTTTGTTGTTAACCTTATTTTAGGAGTTATTTCCCTTGAAAAAGTATACACAATTTTTGAAAAAATGTATTTCGAGAAATCGGAAGTCGTAGAGACTTGGGACCCACATTTGTACACCAATAATCTTAGTTCATGTGACCTTCAATTTGCGTCAAAGGTCACAGAGTCCAAAAAAAACGCTGCAATTTCAAGCTGAGATATTAAGAACACTATAAAAGTTTGCTGCATACATACTGTGTATAAAATGTTCCTCTGGACGAGCTCTACATATTATACTATAAGCCCAAAAATGTCCGACCGTCTGTTCAAAAGTTACAACGGGATGATTCTTCACAGTATACTTTGACCTTGACCGTGTGATATTTAAAAGGTCAAGTGGTCCTGCGTTGAATGGTGATAGTCCCATAATAACTATACTAATCCTTGGTACAATGTACCAAATCCTCATCGTGGAAATCAAATTGTCGTCCCTATCATAGATAGTACTTTGTTTTATGTACTTGATTTTTTGTTTCGTTTCATTCCGCTTTTATTCCGTTTCGCACTTTGCAGGTACCCCTTGTATCACCCGTTTTCTGTTTTTGATATCTTAATAATTAAAAAAAAAAAAAAATCAAACTTTCAAATTGCGAAATCATCAAAAATGTATGTTAAGTTTTACGTTTAAAGTTTAATTTATTATTTAAGCTATCAAATTCAAGAAAGAGGATATTTAGAAATAAGAAATTTTAATTATTTGGTAAAATTTCTATTTTTTTTCTCGAAATTTGTAAATTTGATATTTTAAAACTTTAATCAAAATTAGAAAAAAATAAAAAGTGTTATACAGTGGTCATATGTTTTTATCATTAAAATATTAAAAGTCGGGAGAGTTGTGTCCCTTTGTTCTAATGACGTATATATATTTGTCATGAGATGTAATCTGTCCTGAATATAGTGCTGTGGCAATGAATATGATTTTGTTGCTCTCAAACAAAGAGAGGCAAGTTTATGTCTCCCTTCCCTCGTGTACGTAATGCATGACAATCAAATAATCTAGGTCCATGTAAATTATAATATTATTGTAGTTGTGTGAGATTATGAGGATACTACTCGCAGATAATACTTTTAGTGGACTACTGAAAACGAGCTAAAAATTAACCATCTATAAATATCGATACAGGATTCCTTGTTGCAATGTGAATAAATAATCATGAGAATCAGAAGGTGAAGAAATATACGATAAGGAATAATCTGAACGTTTTATGCCCCACCTACGATAGTAGAGGGGCAATTATGTTTTCTGGCCTGTGGCTCCGTTCGTCCGTCCGTCTGTCTGTGCGTCCGTCCGTCCCACTTCAGGTTAAAGTTTTTGGTCAAGGTAGTTTTTGATGAAATTGAAGTCCAATCAACTTGAAACTTAGTACACATGTTCCCTATCGTATAATCTTTCTAATTTTAATGCTAAATTACATTTTTACCCAATTTTACGGTCCATGGAACATGGAAAATGATAGTGCTTTGGACACATTCTTGTTTATTTTTAATTTGTATTATTTGAAATAACATGAATAAGAATACATAGGATGTAAATCAGTACCTCCACCATTTTTAAAACATAGATACGGGAATCTCCAGACATTTCCTAATCCAACAGCAAATCCCACACATGTTAGAATAAATTCAAGCTGACTTCCCCAGGCGGCTCGTTCTTGTTTTGGCTCCTGCAATTAGAAAATATCCTTTATTACAAAAAAATAAATGTTACTCTAGCATCATAAACACAAGAAACCAAGCGCAGTTGCGGATCCAAAAGGGGGGGGGGGTTCGGGGGTTGGGACCCCCTTTTTGTTTGGACGATCAATGCATTTGAATGGGAGCATATAGTTGGATCCCCCCCTTTACTCTGGGTTGGGAACCCCCCTTTTTAAAATGGCTGAATCCACCCCTGAAGCGTTTAAAGACTTTTCTGTTGGCAGTGAGTCCAAAATTTCCGCCATTATCTCCTCTTTTTATGTTCTACCTATACACTTCTTTCAAAGTTAGGCGTCGTGCTAGTGATGGCTTCAATGGATATAGCTATCATGGTTCCTACACAAGATCCTAAATTTACTATAAAATTATGATTATTTCCTTGTAGCTGAGCCTATTTTACATGCACATAAGTTTGCCTCACACATACATCCAGAAGAGGATTTATCGGAGTATTATGCAAGAACCGTATAAGAGATACAGACCAAGCTTTATATTATGAGTGGGGGATTCTTCGCTGTTTTGATATGTTATATGCGAAGGTCAATGGCATAATTACTTTACCATATAGTTACTAGCAGACTAACACATGGTAGTCTCAAACTTTAGTTAGTTTCCAAAAGAGGGTTTTGTGATTATTTCTGGTATCAGTAACCTTAAATGGATTTGCCGCGATACATTCAATGCTGCACATAGCTATCTGTGTGAGGCAGAGTTTCACTTGTTAAATACCTTGAAGTATTGGCACTGAAAGACACGTGTTCACGTATCTTACTTTGTTACATTTTTCATGGGTCTGCAGGCCTCACCATGGGGACTATACATCTACTACTTGCTGTCTGTCTAATTGTATTCGTTTATTTTTTGTTCTTGACATACATCAAAAGTTTAACCGTGCCTGATAGTGACTTTAATATATATACAAGGCATGTAATTTCAACGGTATGTTTTTGCGTGTTGTAATATAACCAAACACATTCAACCCTGTTAAAAAAATGATGCACTGATAAAAAAAAAAGAAAGATCGAAAACCAAAATTTACTCCTGACAGAAAAGTCCGGAGAAAGCATAACTTCAATAAACGATGTAAAATATCAAATTCAAATCCACGGGAGAAATAAAATATCGGAGACATCTACAATTCTAAATTCGCCATTAAAAATGAATTAATCGACTATATTATACTATTTACCGTGTTGTCCATTCGTACAGTCCTTTAGTGATAATGGCATGTTGACTTTTTCGTTAACCCGATACATGATTTATTCTAAACGATTGTGAACATCTACAAATAATAAAAATGTTATCTAGAGATAAAAAGGACGTTTCAAAAGATAACGCATTATTATCCTAACAGTTATACATTTTTATATCAAATATATTTATCAATCCTTAAATGTTGAAGACTACCCTTTTATACCACTTGACTGACCCATCGACGTTTGCCTGGTAACAGAGAGTAAATGTTACCAAGGAGACAATGAATTTCTATTATCTAAAATTATGACAATCCCCTTTAAAACGAATGCAACATCAGAGTCTTAGCAAATATGAAACCCAATGTGTTACAGTACGCTATCACGTTTAACAGGAACAAACATTAACTCATCTCTGTTTTAAAGCAAATAGAAGATGAAATCTGTTCATAGACAATTTGCTTTACCTCATTAGACCCTTTGGTTCAAGTGAGCTTTTTTTCATAACTAGGCGTCCGTTGTCCGTTTACAGAAATCTAGTCTGAAAATTTGACTTAATTTGAGCAAACTTACACTTACATTTTACATATAGCCTTTTTCAACTGATTTGTATAGTTCGTTTTTATGTTTTTCTGTTAAATACTGTTCCAGGTTAGAGGGAGAGTTGACATCTCGCTTACATATTCAACACCCCCACATTCTATATGTATGGTCTTTTGCAGGAGTCTGTTACAGTAATTCAGTGGTTGTTGTTTGTTGCTGTGTTACATATATATTTTTTTCGTTTGAATTGTTTTAAATTTATGATTTCGGGACTTTTTGTAGCTGCCTAAGCAGTGTGTGATTTCTGTGTCATTTGGTCTCTTGTGGAGAGTTGTCTCGTTGGCATCCATACCCCATCTTCTGATTTTTAGCTCACCTGGCCTAAAAGGCCAAGTGAGCTTTTCTCATCACTTGGCGTCCGTCGTCCGTCGTCTGGGGTCTGTCGTCCGGCGTCTGTCGTCCGGCGTTAACTTTTACAAAAATCTTCTCCTCTGAAACTACTGAACCAATTCAAACCAAACTTCATCTGATTGATTCCTAGGGTATCTAGAATAAATTTTGTGTTTTAATTCCCATTTCATAAAAAAACATGGCCGCCATGGCTAAAAATAGAACATAGGGATAAAATGCAGTTTTTGGCTTATAACTCAAAAACCAAAGCATTTAGAGCGAATCTGACGTGGGTAAAATTGTTTATCATATCAAGATCTATCTGCCCTGAAATTTTCAGATGAATCAGACAACCCATTGTTGGGTTGCTGCCCCTAAATTGGTAATTATAAGGAAATTTTACTGTTTTTGGTTATTATCTTGAATATTATTATAGATGGAGATAAACTGTAAACAGCAATAATGTTCAGCAAAGTAAGATTTACAAATAAGTCAACATGACCAAAATGGTCAGTTGACCCCTTTAGGAGTACTTGCCCTTTATAGTCAATTTGTTAACCATTTTTCGTAAATCTTAGTAATTTTTTTACAAAAATCTTCTCCTCTGAAACTACTAGGCCAAATTAAACCAAACTTGGCCACAATCATCATTTATGTATCTAGTTTAAAAATTGTGTTTTGTGACCGGGCTAACCCACCAAGATGGCCGCCATGGCTAAAAATAGAACATAGGGGTAAAATGCAGTTTTTGGCTTATAACTCAAAAACCAAAGCATTGTGCAAATCTGACATGGGGTAAAATTGTTTATCAGGTCAAGCTCTATCTGCCCTGAAATTTTTCAGATGAATCAGACAACCCATTGTTGGGTTGCTGCCCCTAAATTGGTAATTATAAGGAAATTTTACTGTTTTTGGTTATTATTTTGAATATTATTATAGATGGAGATAAACTGTAAACAGCAATAATGTTCAGCAAAGTAAGATTTACAAATAAGTCAACATGACCAAAATGGTCAGTTGACCCCTTTAGGAGTTATTGCCCTTTATAGTCAATTTTTAACCATTTTTCGTAAATCTTAGTTAACTTTTACAAAAATCTTTTCCTCTGAAACTACTGGGCCAAATTTTACCAAACATAGCCAGAATCATTATTAGGCTATCTAGTTTCAAAATTGTGTTTTGTGACCGGGCAAACCAACCAAGATGGCGGCTACGGCTAAAAATAGAACATAGGGGTAAAATTCAGTTTTTGGCTTAAACCTCAAAAACCAAAGCATTTAGAGCAAATCTGACATAGATAAAATTGTTTATCTGGTCAAGATCTATCTTGCCTGAAATTTTTAGATGAATCGGACAACTCGTTGTTAGGTTGCTGCCCCTAAATTGGTAATTTTAAGGAAATTTTGCTGTTTTGGGTTATTATTTTGAATATTATTATAGATAGAGATAAACTGTAAACAGCAATAATGTTCAGCAAAGTAAGATTTACAAATAAGTCATAATGACCAAAATGGTCAGTTGACCCCTTTAGGAGTTATTGCCCTTTATAGTCAATTTTTAACCATTTTTCGTAAATCTTAGTAATCTTTTACAAAAATCTTCTCCTCTGAAACAACTGGGCCAAATCAAACCAAACTTGGCCACATACATCATTGATGTATCTAGTTTAAAAATTGTGTTTTGTGACCGGGCCAACCAACCAAGATGACCGCCATGGCTAAAAATAGAACATAGGGGTAAAATGCAGTTTTTGGCTTATAACTCAAAAACCAAAGCATTGTACAAATCTGACTTGGGGTTAAATTGGTTAACAGGTCAAGATCTATCTGCCCTGAAATTTTCAGATGAATCAGACAACCCATTGTTGGGTTGCTGCCCCTAAATTGGTAATTATAAGGAAATTTTACTGTTTTTGGTTATTATCTTGAATATTATTATAGATGGAGATAAACTGTAAACAGCAATAATGTTCAGCAAAGTAAGATTTACAAATAAGTCAACATGACCAAAATGGTCAGTTGACCCCTTTAGGAGTACTTGCCCTTTATAGTCAATTTGTTAACCATTTTTCGTAAATCTTAGTAATCTTTTTACAAAAATCTTCTCCTCTGAAACTACTAGGCCAAATTAAACCAAACTTGGCCACAATCATCATTTATGTATCTAGTTTAAAAATTGTGTTTTGTGACCGGGCTAACCCACCAAGATGGCCGCCATGGCTAAAAATAGAACATAGGGGTAAAATGCAGTTTTTGGCTTATAACTCAAAAACCAAAGCATTGTGCAAATCTGACATGGGGTAAAATTGTTTATCAGGTCAAGCTGTATCTGCCCTGAAATTTTCAGATGAATCAGACAACCCATTGTTGGGTTGCTGCCCCTAAATTGGTAATTATAAGGAAATTTTACTGTTTTTGGTTATTATTTTGAATATTATTATAGATGGAGATAAACTGTAAACAGCAATAATGTTCAGCAAAGTAAGATTTACAAATAAGTCAACATGACCAAAATGGTCAGTTGACCCCTTTAGGAGTTATTGCCCTTTATAGTCAATCTTTAACCATTTTTCGTAAATCTTAGTTAACTTTTACAAAAATCTTTTCCTCTGAAACTACATGGCCAAATTTAACCAAACTTGGCCACAATCATCATTGGGGTATCTAGTTTGAAAAATGTGTGGCGTGACCCAGTCAACCATCCAAAATGGCCGCCATGGCTAAAAATAGAACATAGGGGTAAAATGCAGTTTTTGGCTTATAACTCAAAATTCAAAGCATTGTGCAAATCTGACATGGGGTAAAATTGTTTATCAGGTCAAGATCTATCTGTCCTGAAATTTTCAGATGAATCAGACAACCCATTGTTGGGTTGCTGCCCCTAAATTGGTAATTATAAGGAAATTTTACTGTTTTTGGTTATTATCTTGAATATTATTATAGATGGAGATAAACTGTCAACAGCAATAATGTTCAGCAAAGTAAGATTTACAAATAAGTCAACATGACCAAAATGGTCAGTTGACCCCTTTAGGAGTAATTGCCCTTTATAGTCAATTTTTAACCATTTTTCGTAAATCTTGGTTAACTTTTACAAAAATCTTTTCCTCTGAAACTACTGGGCCAAATTTTACCAAACATAGCCAGAATCATTATTAGGCTACCTAGTTTAAAATTGTGTTTTGTAACCGGGCCAACCAACCAAGGTGGCCGCCATGGCTAAAAATAGAACATAGGGGTAAAATGCAGTTTTTGGCTTATAACTCAAAAACCAAAACATTAAGAGCAAATCTGACATGGGGGGTAAATTGTTTATCAGGTCAAGATCTATCTGCCCTGAAAATTTCAGATGAATCGGTCAACCCGTTGTTGGGTTGCTGCCCCTGAATTGGTAATTTTAAGGAAATTTTGCTGTTTTTGGTTATTATCTTGACTAATTTTATGGATGGAGATAAACAGTTAACAGCAATAATGTTCAGCAAAGTAAGATTTACAAATAAGTCAACACGACCAATATGGTCAGTTGACCCCTTTAGGAGTTATTGCCTTTTATAGTCAATTTTTTACATTTTTCATAAATTTTTGTCGATTTTTAGAAAATATTTTCCACTGTAATTACTGGGCCAAGTTCAATATAGACAGAGATAATTGTAGCAACAAGAATGTTCAGTAAAGTAAGATCTTCAAACACATCACCATCATCAAAACCTAATTTTGTTATGAATTTATCTGTGTCCATTGTTTAATATGCACATAGACCAAGGTGAGCGACATAGGCTCTTGAGAGCCTCTAGTTTTATAACGTTGTCACAGATACAAGAAATTCTATCTATTGTAATAGTTTTAATATATTTGGAAAAAATACTTAAAAAATTGCATCTCCTTTTCTCCATATATGTCTGTCTGTCCGTTTGTTCAACAAGTATTTCGCCTCATTTTTCTCTGACACTATTCACGCTACTGCATGCACAAAACGACTTCATATTTTGTCAGCAGCCTATCAGTAGTATATGGTATTGGTTGAGCACTTTTAAAATCTGTTGGAAACATTTTTCGTGTTTGCTGATACTTTGTTCCTTGAAATTTAATATGTTGAATGAACCGAAATGAACGAACTTACTTAACATTTCGGTAATTATAGATTATCGTTGATCATCGAGATTGATTTTCTCGCTTGAGCCGGTGTTATATAGTCATTCTTCCCCCATTCCATTGAGCCAAATTTTAATTTTCCCGCGAGAAAAATTTGGATAATGGTCATTCTTCCCCCGCGGAAATTTGGCAAAACGCTTATCCCCCATGCAGTCCCCCCACAGTATACATTTCACTATATGAATATATCTGAAAATTAAACATACAGTGTTAGAATCAGATTTTTATGCTGACAAATGTTTATCCCTCAACAGGATTTGATCTGTCCAGTGCCAAATTAAATAAAAAATACCTATTTCAGATCTTAGGGGTCCTTTGGAATGTAGACAGTTTCGTATCATGCATTATCTGGTATTGTATTTAAAATTCTGATGGGTACAATCCTTGCAGTAAAAAAATCTGATAGGTCAATTTTTCCTATGAAAGCCCATCCACCCAAATGAACAGAAACTCTACATCTGATAGGTCTTAACTTATAGATCTGATAGGTAGTTTTTCAACCAGACTCAAGCTGGCAGCCACTTTTATCGGCCAATCAAGTTAGCAGCCACTTTTTTCCAGCAGCCAATTTTGACGATATGTCTAAAAACCAAAAAACTGCATGAGACTCAAACGATCCAAAAATCGCTAAATCTTACTTTAATATAGTTTAACATCGGAATTCGACAATTTCGCGGCTTGTACTGATTTTAAAAGCATTTCATTACGTTTTAAATATGTATGTGAAGTAAGCTGCCGGTTTGTTATTTGATATTCGATATTCAATATACAACCGGTTGCTAGCAGTCGATTCAATATCAAATTTTAGTTGAAAATCATTAAAAAGTATGATTTCATAGTTAACAGGAGTGACAAATTACGCCCAAATAAACCCTTATATAAGTTGCATATTTGTCTTTATGTAATCAAGATTTTTATCAATAAAACGATTTCAAAGATTCAACAAAGATTTAATTTAATATATAATATATAAAACTACAACTAAAGTCGGCCATTCTGAAAACATTTCAAAATATAAAAAGAAATATCTATGGAAAGCGAAAAAAAGAATGAATATATTGTGAAAAGTCCCGAATGTGTAGTTGATATGAAAAATACGTAAATGGGCAACTTTGAACCTCTGTGGTGGTCAGACGGGCCCAGATCCCAGAAAAATATTTAAGTGGGGAATAGCTTGGGTTAATACCTTCAAAATGAGCTAGGTCCGGTTCGGAACTTTGCCGTAGGGATATGCCGAAGAGTACCGAATGTGTAGTTGATATGAAAAATACATGGGTAACTTTGAACCTCTGTGGTGGCCAGACGGGCCCGGATCCCAGAAAAATATTTAATTGGGGAATAGCTTGGGTTAATTCCTTTGAAATGAGCTACGTCCGGTTCGGAACTTTGCCGTAGGGATATGCCGAAGAGTACCGAATGTGTAGTTGATATGAAAAATACGGAAATGGGCAACTTTGAACCTCTGTGGTGGTCAGACGGGCCCGGATCCCAGAAAAATATTTAAGTGGGGAATAGCTTGGGTCAATACCTTTAAAATGAGCTAGGTCCGGTTCGGAACTTTGCCGTAGGGATATACCGAAGAGTTCCGAATGTGTGATTGATATGAAAAATACGTAAATGGGCAACTTTGAACCTCTGTGGTGGCCAGACGGGCCCGGATCCCAGAAAAATATTTAAGTGGGGAATAGCTTGGGTCAATACCTTTAAAATGAGCTAGGTCCGGTTCGGAACTTTGCCGTAGGGATATACCGAAGAGTACCGAATGTGTCGTTGATATGAAAAATACGTAAATGGGCAACTTTAAACCTCTGTGGTGGTCAGACGGGCCCGGATCCCAGAAAAATATTTAAGTGGGGAATAGCTTGGATTAATACCTTAAACATGAGCTAGGTCCCAGTTCGGAACTTTGCCGTAGGGATATGCCGAAGAGTACCGAATGTGTCGTTGATATGAAAAATACGTAAATGGGCAACTTTGAGCCTTTGTGGTGGTCAGACCGGCCCGGATCCCAGAAAAATATTTAACTGGGGAATAGCTTGGGTTAATACCTTTGAAATGAGCTAGGTCCGGTTCGGAACTTTGCCGTAGGGATATGCCGAAGAGTACCGAATGTGTCGTTGATATGAAAAATACGTAAATGGGCAACTTTGAACCTCTGTGGTGGTCAGACGGGCCCGGATCCCAGAAAAATATTTAAGTGGGGAATAGCTTGGGTTAATACCTTAAACATGAGCTAGGTCCAGTTCGGAACTTTGCCGTAGGGATATGCCGAAGAGTACCGAATGTGTCGTTGATATGAAAAATACTTAAATTGGCAACTTTGGACATCTGTGGTGGCCAGACGGGCCCGGATCCCAGAAAAATATTTAAGTGGGGAATAGCTTGGGTTAATACCTTAAACATGAGCTAGGTCCGGTTCGGAACTTTGCCGTAGGGATATGCCGAAGAGTACCGAATGTGTCGTTGATATGAAAAATACGTAAATGGGCAACTTTAAACCTCTGTGGTGGTCAAACGGGCCCGGATCCCAGAAAAATATTTAAGTGGGGAATAGCTTGGGTTAATACTTTGAAATGAGCTAGGTCCGGTTCGGAACTTTGCCGTAGGGATATGCCGAAGAGTACCGAATGTGTCGTTGATATGAAAAATACGTAAATGGGCAACTTTGAACCTCTGTGGTGGTCAGACAGGCCCGGATCCCAGAAAAATATTTAAGTGGGGAATAGCTTGGGTTAATACCTTTAAAATGAGCTAGGTCCGGTTCGGAACTTTGCCGTAGGGATATGCCGAAGAGTACCGAATGTGTCGTTGATATGAAAAATACGTAAATGGGCAACTTTAAACCTCTGTGGTGGTCAGACGGGCCCGGATCCCAGAAAAATATTTAAGTGGGGAATAGCTTGGGTTACTAGTAATACCTTAAACATGAGCTAGGTCCGGTTCGGAACTTTGCCGTAGGGATATGCCGAAGAGTACCGAATGTGTCGTTGATATGAAAAATACTTAAATTGGCAACTTTGGACATCTGTGGTGGCCAGACGGGCCCGGATCCCAGAAAAATATTTAAGTGGGGAATAGCTTGGGTTAATACCTTTAACATGAGCTAGGTCCGGTTCGGAACTTTGCTGTAGGGATATGCCGAAGAGTACCGAATGTGTAGTTGATATGAAAAATACATGGGTAACTTTGAACCTCTGTGGTGGCCAGACAGGCCCGGATCCCAGAAAAATATTTAAGTTGGGAATAGCTTGGGTTAATTCCTTTGAAATGAGCTAGGTCCGGTTCGGAACTTTGCCGTAGGGATATGCCGAAGAGTACCGAATGTGTAGTTGATATGAAAAATACGGAAATGGGCAACTTTGAACCTCTGTGGTGGCCAGACGGGCCCGGATCCCAGAAAAATATTTAAGTGGGGAATAGCTTGGGTCAATACCTTTAAAATGAGCTAGGTCCGGTTCGGAACTTTGCCGTAGGGATATACCGAAGAGTACCGAATGTGTGATTGATATGAAAAATACGTAAATGTTGAACCTAAAAAATGGAACGACTTTCACCTGTTGCGGGGTTGGTTTTTGCCAACTCTACTCGAGGCATCTACTGTACCTTCGATGCCTTCTTCACTTTTGGGCTTCTGACATTTTACTAATCAAATGTATGCAAAGCACGTCGACTTGCCTAAAAATGGTTCAATGGCCACTGTGGTAATTTTCTACCATCTTTCACCTTAATAACAGATTCCTTTTCTATGTCTTGTTGAAGTCGTATTTCCTTAATCTAGATGTATAAGGTATACCACGTTTTTTTGCTTGTAGTATAAATTCATTTTAGGAAACAATTCTGTACGGGTTCACACATGATGCGTTATGACTCCAATAAGCTTTACCAGCACTTCCTTTGGTTTTCTACTTTATCCTTTAAACCCAAAATCCTTTGCCAAGATGGTACCCGTTTTAAGTGGTAAACTTATAACCTGTAGGGCATCTCTATGGGACGTTGGGAATGATTTTCTGGTGAATACCTACTCCGGAAAATATTTGATTCCTTTATATTATTTTCATGCAAAATGTGACTAGTCTACCCAACTCAAGGTGGTTTTTGAAAAGTTCCTCTTATACATATTCCTGCAAATATCGAAATGTTCAGAATTGTATTTTTTTTTAAATGATTGTACCTTTTTGACTTGGTATTCAAACAGTCTGGAAAGTACTCGCTGTCATACCCAATATAATGCATCATTTTTCTAAAAACTTTGTTTATTTCTTTAACTCAAAATACACTTACATATTCTTTACAGAAAAAAAAAATCAATTGTAAATTCTCTTGAAAGGTTTCTATGAAAATATGACTGTTTTATTACCTAGGTATGACATCAGTTTTTCTCGGGATTTTGTCATTTTAGGTATTTTTTTATATCCTGTATTGATGCAATAAACTTACAGAACTTAGTGTAAATCAACAGCAGTCAGAATGTAACGTTGAATATTAACCCTGAAGTTTAAAGTAGCATCTCAGCAAACTTCTCAGACTAACAACACATTTGGTACTTCTCGGCAAATTCCAACGGCAATGTTCCGATCCAGACCTAGCTCATTTCAACGGTATTGACCTGGACTACTCCTTGCTTAAATATGTATTTTGGATCCGAGCACGTCGGCCATCGTAAGGATTCAAAGTTGTGTTTTAACGTACTTTTCATTTCCACCACACATTCGGTACTCTTCGGTATATCCCTACGGCAAAGTTCCGAACCGGACCTAGCTCATTTTAAAGGTATTGACCCAAGCTATTCCCCACTTAAATATTTTTCTGGGATCCGGGCCCGTCTGGCCACCACAGAGGTTCAAAGTTGCCCATTTACGTATTTTTCATATCAATCACACATTCGGTACTCTTCGGTATATCCCTACGGCAAAGTTCCGAACCGGACCTAGCTCATTTTAAAGGTATTGACCCAAGCTATTCCCCACTTAAATATTTTTCTGGGATCCGGGCCCGTCTGGCCACCACAGAGGTTCAAAGTTGCCCATTTACGTATTTTTCATATCAATCACACATTCGGTACTCTTCGGTATATCCCTACGGCAAAGTTCCGAACCGGACCTAGCTCATTTTAAAGGTATTGACCCAAGCTATTCCCCACTTAAATATTTTTCTGGGATCCGGGCCCGTCTGGCCACCACAGAGGTTCAAAGTTGCCCATTTACGTATTTTTCATATCAATCACACATTCGGTACTCTTCGGTATATCCCTACGGCAAAGTTCCGAACTGGACCTAGCTCATTTTAAAGGTATTGACCCAAGCTATTCTCCACTTAATTATTTTTCTGGGATCCGGGCCCGTCTGGCCACCACAGAGGTTCAAAGTTGCCCATTTACGTATTTTTCATATCAATCACACATTCGGTACTCTTCGGTATATCCCTACGGCAAAGTTCCGAACCGGACCTAGCTCATGTTAAAGGTATTGACCCAAGCTATTCCCCACTTAAATATTTTTCTGGGATCCGGGCCCGTCTGGCCACCACAGAGGTTCAAAGTTGCCCATTTACGTATTTTTCATATCAATCACACATTCGGTACTCTTCGGTATATCCCTACGGCAAAGTTCCGAACCGGACCTAGCTCATTTTAAAGGTATTGACCCAAGCTATTCCCCACTTAAATATTTTTCTGGGATCCGGGCCCGTCTGGCCACCACAGAGGTTCAAAGTTGGCCATTTACGTATTTTTCATATCAATCACACATTCGGTACTCTTCGGTATATCCCTACGGCAAAGTTCCGAACCGGACCTAGCTCATTTTAAAGGTATTGACCCAAGCTATTACCCACTTAAATATTTTTCTGGGATCCGGGCCCGTCTGGCCACCACAGAGGTTCAAAGTTGCCCATTTACGTATTTTTCATATCAATCACACATTCGGTACTCTTCGGTATATCCCTACGGCAAAGTTCCGAACCGGACCTAGCTCATTTTAAAGGTATTGACCCAAGCTATTCCCCACTTAAATATTTTTCTGGGATCCGGGCCCGTCTGGCCACCACAGAGGTTCAAAGTTGCCCATTTACGTATTTTTCATATCAATCACACATTCGGTACTCTTCGGTATATCCCTACGGCAAAGTTCCGAACCGGACCTAGCTCATTTTAAAGGTATTGACCCAAGCTATTCCCCACTTAAATATTTTTCTGGGATCCGGGCCCGTCTGGCCACCACAGAGGTTCAAAGTTGCCCATTTACGTATTTTTCATATCAATCACACATTCGGTACTCTTCGGTATATCCCTACGGCAAAGTGCCGAACCGGACCTAGCTCATTTTAAAGGTATTGACCCAAGCTATTCTCCACTTAAATATTTTTCTGGGATCCGGGCCCGTCTGGCCACCACAGAGGTTCAAAGTTGCCCATTTACGTATTTTTCATATCAATCACACATTCGGTACTCTTCGGTATATCCCTACGGCAAAGTTCCGAACCGGACCTAGCTCATTTTAAAGGTATTGACCCAAGCTATTCCCCACTTAAATATTTTTCTGGGATCCGGGCCCGTCTGGCCACCACAGAGGTTCAAAGTTGCCCATTTACGTATTTTTCATATCAATCACACATTCGGTACTCTTCGGTATATCCCTACGGCAAAGTTCCGAACCGGACCTAGCTCATTTTAAAGGTATTGACCCAAGCTATTCCCCACTTAAATATTTTTCTGGGATCCGGGCCCGTCTGGCCACCACAGAGGTTCAAAGTTGCCCATTTACGTATTTTTCATATCAATCACACATTCGGTACTCTTCGGTATATCCCTACGGCAAAGTTCCGAACCGGACCTAGCTCATTTTAAAGGTATTGACCCAAGCTATTCCCCACTTAAATATTTTTCTGGGATCCGGGCCCGTCTGGCCACCACAGAGGTTCAAAGTTGCCCATTTACGTATTTTTCATATCAATCACACATTCGGTACTCTTCGGTATATCCCTACGGCAAAGTTCCGAACCGGACCTAGCTCATTTTAAAGGTATTGACCCAAGCTATTCCCCACTTAAATATTTTTCTGGGATCCGGGCCCGTCTGGCCACCACAGAGGTTCAAAGTTGCCCATTTACGTATTTTTCATATCAATCACACATTCGGTACTCTTCGGTATATCCCTACGGCAAAGTTCCGAACCGGACCTAGCTCATTTTAAAGGTATTGACCCAAGCTATTCCCCACTTAAATATTTTTCTGGGATCCGGGCCCGTCTGGCCACCACAGAGGTTCAAAGTTGCCCATTTACGTATTTTTCATATCAATCACACATTCGGTACTCTTCGGTATATCCCTACGGCAAAGTTCCGAACCGGACCTAGCTCATTTTAAAGGTATTGACCCAAGCTATTCCCCACTTAAATATTTTTCTGGGATCCGGGCCCGTCTGGCCACCACAGAGGTTCAAAGTTGCCCATTTACGTATTTTTCATATCAATCACACATTCGGTACTCTTCGGTATATCCCTACGGCAAAGTTCCGAACCGGACCTAGCTCATTTTAAAGGTATTGACCCAAGCTATTCCCCACTTAAATATTTTTCTGGGATCCGGGCCCGTCTGGCCACCACAGAGGTTCAAAGTTGCCCATTTACGTATTTTTCATATCAATCACACATTCGGTACTCTTCGGTATATCCCTACGGCAAAGTTCCGAACCGGACCTAGCTCATTTTAAATGTATTGACCCAAGCTATTCCCCACTTAAATATTTTTCTGGGATCCGGGCCCGTCTGGCCACCACAGAGGTTCAAAGTTGCCCATTTACGTATTTTTCATATCAATCACACATTCGGTACTCTTCGGTATATCCCTACGGCAAAGTTCCGAACCGGACCTAGCTCATTTTAAAGGTATTGACCCAAGCTATTCCCCACTTAAATATTTTTCTGGGATCCGGGCCCGTCTGGCCACCACAGAGGTTCAAAGTTGCCCATTTACGTATTTTTCATATCAATCACACATTCGGTACTCTTCGGTATATCCCTACGGCAAAGTTCCGAACCGGACCTAACTCATTTTAAAGGTATTGACCCAAGCTATTCCCCACTTAAATATTTTTCTGGGATCCGGGCCCGTCTGGCCACCACAGAGGTCCAAAGGCTTTTCACTGTGACCTGAGTGGTCTCCCGTAGGTTTCACTATATATTTATTCTTTTTTGGCTTTCCATAGATATTTCTATTTATATTTCTGAATGTTTTTATAGTGGCCGGCTTTATATTGATATATTATATATTAAATTAAATCGTTACATTTGTATTAAAACACCAGGGGTCTAACTCTCATCTGAGCGGTTTCCCGTAGGGTTTCACAATATATTCATTCTTTTTTTCGCTTTCCATAGATATTTCTTTTTATATTTTGAAATGTTTTCAGAATGGCCGACTTTAGTTGTAGTTTTATATATTATATATTAAATTAAATCTTTGATGAATCTTTGATGTCGTTTTATTGATAAAAATCGATATAACATAAAGAGAAATATGCAGTTTATTTAAGGGTTTATATTCGAGGACAACGATAATTTACGACAGCTTGAAGGGGTCATAAAACTATTTGCGGCGTAATTTTTCACTCCTGTTAACAATGAAAATTATACTTTTTAATGATTTTCAACTAATTTTTAATATTGAACCGACTGCTAGCAACCGTCGGATATTGAATATCGAATATCGAATAACAAACCGGCAGCTAACTTCACATACATATTTTAAACGTAATGAAATGCTTTTAAATTAAGTACAAGCCGCGAAACTGTCGAATTCCGCTGTTAAATTATATTTAACTAAGATTTAGCGATTTTTGGAACGTTTGAGTCTTATGCAGTTTTTTGGTTTTTAGACATATTGTCAAAATTGGCTGCTGGAAAAAAGTTGCTGCTATCTTGATTGGCCGATAAAAGTGGCTGCCAGCTTGAGTCTGGTAGTTTTTCATGATGTTTTTTCTGATAGGTATGAAAAAAAATCTCCCCATCCATCCCCACCTGTCAGAAATTAACTGGAATGGCCCATTTGTGTGTAGAAGCCATAAATGTCCCTTTGGCAGCAAGAGGGTTAAAAGGCCTGGTGTCAAGGATTAGGGGTTGGGTACATGTATGATGAAGGTTTGGTACTGCTAAACTAATCAAAACAAGTTACTATTTTGAAAAATGACGTCGTCGTGCTTTTTGGGGGTAAATAGGACTGATCCTGATGTCCACCCCATTACGCTGAGGGGAAAAAGTTGGATCATGCCAATGTTTCCGGGGGTAAAAATTGAACAAATCCCGTCCCCCCGGAAAAATGGCATGGGTGAAGGATGGCTTTAGGACACCGGTAAGGCGAATGTGAGAAAAACAGTCGAGTTGAGATGACCAATAATAATCTTTTATTAAATTATATCGCTATTTTACCTATGACGACGTTGTTAGTTTCATATTAATTTCATTGACAACGCACGTGCTCCCTTAGTTTCTAGCGATAATTTTCATATCACTCTACTCAGCTGAGAAAAACTAAATATCGGACAGTAAAATCAAAGGGAAATTTTGTAAAATAGCGATAATTATAGATCGCCGGTACGTCGAAAGCGGGAAAAGCAATCGAGTTGAGATGACCAATGATAATTTGTTTATCACTATATATATATATTTTACCTATGACGACGTTGTCAAATTTTCATGTCAAGTTCATTTGCAACGCAACGGGCCTCCTTAATTTCCAGCGATAATTTTTCATCTCAAGCGAGTAGCATGATATGAACCATTTTCACAAAACAAGATCAAAGGAAAAATGCACAAAATAGCGATAAACAGAAGTTACCATTGGCCATATTAACTGTATTGCTTTCGCCATACCGGATCAAGCGAGAAAATTGATCTTGTTGAGATTAACAACGAAAAATTATACTTCTCTAGCTCTGATGAACATAATTAGACTACTTCAAAATATTTTAACAACTAGACAGTGTTGATTTCATATGTTTGAGTGATTTCAGGGACTGTCCTATCCACACTCAATTTACAGAAACTCTGAAATAAAAATTGAGGTATACTCATCATTCGGTGTGCATATTTTTCGTAAATTATACTTGTTTTCCAGTGATCGTTAATGGCAAACTATGATAAACATGATATAAATATAAAATTTATTTACAAAAATATAGGGTCAAAGCAAAGTAAAACTTTAAAATTTGTTTTGCAAAAAGGTCGCAATGTTGCACAGGGACTTGTCTATGGATTCCCCCTATATATATGCAGTAAGGTATTTATAGGGGGAAATGCAAAGAAAAATGCCTGTGCAATGTTGGTACTCATTAAAATTTTGATATGATAATGTAAAAGCACAATAAATTATGACATACAAGGATCCACATAATATAATAACGTATACATGTAAATGCTACATGTATGTAAAAAAAAAAAATCCACATATAGTAATTGATACAAATTTACAACTCCATAAATGTGATAAAAATGCTATATGATAAAGAAAGTACATAATATATATGTATATACATATTATGAATACAGTCATAATATTTCAGAAAACAAGACAGTCAAGTCATTTCATAACTTCCTAATATATTTGAATGATGAAATAAGAGATAGATATATATTTAGAATTATCTAATATATATATATAGAAGGTGGATAACCATTTTAAATAGTTTTGTGTTTCATGCCAATATACCTCAGTCTTATATCATATGTACTTATATTTAAAAAAAAAATACCATTCTAGTTTTGTTGGGGCATGTTTTATTTATAAAAAACATAGTTTAATTCTCATTTTTACGAAAAGCATAATTCAGAAGATAAAAAGGGACAAACATTGGGAAATGTAAAATGCAACGTTGAGTTTGTAAGCAAATTTCGTAATCCTGTATGTTATTTGAAACAAAATTCGTTTCTGATTTAAGTAATGAAAAAATGCCCAGCGAAGAAATTTTAAAACCATTAATGTTCCTCCCCAATAAAAGATGAATGATCGGTTCTTTGTTAAAAACAGAGAATTATAGATACCAAATCCGAGACCAATAACATTCTTAAGTTTTATTTTTATCTGCGTATGTCACGTGTTCACGGTGTTTACTATTTAACATATATATATATATATACGACTTACTTATTTTGCGTAGTTTGAAGAACAATGTCATCACACATAGAAGGCTAGTATATTATTTATTTACCAATTATACATAAGTTTTGCTAATAAAGTAGATTAGTTTTTATACGCCCAATAAAGAGACACCCGTTTACGGGACGTATTATGGTATACCGTTGTCCGTCTGTTTGTCCGTCCGTTCGTCCGTCTGTATGTCCGTCGTCTTACATGTCGGACGTACATTAACTAAAGAAAACGCTTTCTAAACTAATTTTCATAAACAAATATTGAATTGATTATATCTAGTGACGTGAGCTCCCTTTCGTTATTTTGTTTTTTTTATAAATTTTAGATTAAACTTTGTTTGATTTCATCAAAAATTGAACTATTGAAGTTCTTTGATATACCGAATCTAACCGTGTATTTAGATTCTTAATTTTTGGTCCCGTTTTCAAATTGGTCTACATTAAGGTCCAAAGGGTCCAAAATTAAACTTAGTTTGATTTTAACAAAAATTGAATCATTGGGGTTCTTTGATTTAACAAAAATGGAATTATTGGGGTTCTTTGATATGCTGAATCTAAACATGTACTTAGTTTTTTGATTATGGGCCCAGTTTTCAAGTTTGTCCAAATCGGGGTCCAAAATTAAACTTTGTTTGATTTCAACAAAAAATCAATATATGGGGTTCTTCAATATGCTGAATCTAACCATGTATTTAGATTTTTAATATTTAGGACCGGTTATCAAATTGGTCCACATTGAGGTCTAAAGGGTCCAAAATTGAACTTAATTTGATTTCATCAAAAATTTAATTCTTGGGTTTATTTGATATGATGAATCTAACCATGTATTTAGATTTTGGATATTGGAATACCACAAAGAGATGGTAAGAATTTTCTTGGGGAGTTATGGCTCAAACCGTTAAGGAATAAGGTGCAAAAAGGGTGGAAAAGGGTTTCCAGGTTAATGGACAATTACTTAAGTACAACACATAATTTAAAAGCAGTGTAAGGTTGGTAATTGAAACTCATTTTAATATCTCACATTAACTGCTCTTAAATTATGTATATTGGAAATTTGCCAAAAACTTTATTATTAATAAATTCCATTGGAAATTTGCCAAAAACTTTAGTTTAATGAACTTCATTGGAAATTTGCCAATATAAAATGTTGCATTGGAGTTATCTTTCTTTGTCCAGAATAGTAGTTAAATCAATTTAAATCATGACTGTATGACATTTTATATTTTATGATGTATTTAAATGGGTAG
Organism: Mytilus trossulus; assembly: GCF_036588685.1. Classification (NCBI taxonomy): domain Eukaryota; kingdom Metazoa; phylum Mollusca; class Bivalvia; order Mytilida; family Mytilidae; genus Mytilus; species Mytilus trossulus. Next base: position 37,012 of record NW_026963316.1, on the reverse strand, counting down.
TTATTGTTGAAAACTCCATTAGAAATATGAATTGAGATCTTTTTTGGAATTAGGGAAAGGGGGAGGAAAAAAAAATTGGTGGGGTTCAATTTTTCTTATTTCAGATTTCAGAAATGAAAAAGAAAATTTCTTTTAAATATCAAAGGATTAATAATCAACAGCATAGTGAATTGCTCAAAAGCAAAAAAAACAAAATGTTAAGTTCATTAGACCACATTCATTCTGTGTCAGAAACTTATGCTGTGTCAACTATTTAATCACAATCCAAATTCAGAGCTGTATCCAGTTTGAATGTTGTGTCAATACTAGCCCCAACCGTTCAGGGTTCGTCGTATAAAGCTGCGCCCTGCGGAGCATCTGGTTAAATATGCACATATATCAATTTGAGCGCGACACAGGCTCTTTAAAGCCTCTCGTTATAGTTTGTTCTTATGTTGTACAGTTGTACCACTGTGTCAGGTTAGGGTAGATTTGTCACCTTTAGCTACACAAATGTAGTTGGAACCCGCCCGTCTAGATCTGTATGTGCCTGTCCAAAGTCAGTATCCCGTATATTAGTGGTTGACTTTATCGCTGTATATCATATTTGTTTTTCGTTCATTATTTTGCATGGTTTATGATCAGTTATTACATTCTCGTAGTCGTGCCCGTGTCGTAGATACTGTAAGCAATAGGTCAACTTTAGTTTGTGTATTGTAGTATTTCACGGTGTACATGTTGTCTGGCAGGGCTTATCTGACTTTGACTATTTTTATGGTTCATTGTCAAATCAGAGATTAGAATTTATTAAAACTTTATGGACAATCAGGATAAACTATGTACATGTAGATATGCATATCGACAGGAAATTCTGATTAAATTTTTGTTCTACGGATTATATCGATGATGAGTGTTGAATCCGTACTCATGTGAAGTTCAATTTAACCCCTTAGTTCGAGAAGGATAACGCATGAATTGTGCGTGTTCTGTTATTAAAAGGAAAAGAATGTCAACATTGAAAGTGAAACAAGGTAAATCATACGAATGATTGATTCGATCCACAAAAACTAATTTTTATACAGGTAAAAACGATGATTTAAATGTATGTTTAACCTTAAATATGAAATTAGACAGACTTAGAAAAAATCCTTTGCACGAGTTCGTTCTATCTTTATGTTTACTAGAACACACCCGTGATATCGCGGGTCCGTCACTGAATCAAAGTATATAAATATGTGTAAGCCTTATTTTTGCATACATTATTAGTTTTGGTATTGTCATCTTATAAAGTCATGCTGATTATAAGATGCACAGTTTTTTCTGCTTTCAAAATCTTTCTGTTTGAACCCGTATATCAGTTATTGGTAATTTTAATTATTTGGAAAACAAAAAGGCCTTGAATGGAGTCATTTTAATCAACATCATTGTCCTATAACATTAGTTATAAATAAAGTTGAATTCTTTGATTTGCTGTTTTACGTTATGCCGGCTAACAAATTGGAAACTGTGCATATACTCCTTATTTTAAGTCCAAATATTTAGTATTCGTATTGCCATCTTATAAAGTCATACTGATTAAAATACTACGATAGGAAACAATGTGACAATGCTTGAATTTAGTATTGTCAACCCTCTGATTATGACCCGTGTATATAGCAAGTCCTAAATACACCGTTTGGTGGTGCACCTGTGAGATGCGGAACGTACAGATAAGGTAATAGGTAAAAGGTACATTGGTATCGATATCGGATGCGACCCGAAACTTGTTAATTATTGGGAATATTAATTATGTGGAAAGCAAAAAGGTCTGGAGTGGTGTAATTTTCTATCAACATCATTATCCTATATAAGCTTTATATATAAAGTTGAATTCTTTGATTTGTCGTTTTCACCCCATGACGGCTTACAAATTGGACCTCGTTATTTTAATATTATAGATATCGCTTATATGACCACCGACAGTATTAAGGTCAACTGGATAGTTGACTAGATGGCGTCTAGACTAAAAGAAACGAAGCTACATATTATCCAGCTAATGCCCTGTTAATTGTTTATTTTATACTTTGTATGACTTGAATAATTGTTTTAATATGTTATAAAGCAAATATGAGAATTTGAGTCGTACCGGTGAACATGAATTTGACATCTAGTACCCCTTTAAACTACACAAAATATTGTCATTTTACTTTGACTTTGTAAATTATAGGGACCTGATACATGTATACATATCTGTACATTAACAGGAAATTCTGATTTAATATTGTTTTAAGGTGCTATGCTCCTTTGAACTTAGAGTTTTGAATATACTGCTGCAATAGTTAGTCATTGCAACTGCTCTTAAACTATACAACATGTTTTCATGGCACTTTGTAGATCATAAGAACATACTTTGACTTTTTGCCTGTCGACAGGAAATTATGATTCAATTTGTTTCAGGAGTAATACCCCTTTGAACATAGAATAGTACACACACACTACTGCAATAGTTTATCATCGCAACTCCTCTTTAACAACACAACATAATTCCACCAAACTTTCTACTTAATGAGGACATAATATTTACACGTGCATATCCACAATATTTTCTTATCAATTGACCTTTGAAGGAGTAAAAAGATTTTGAACTTGGGATTTTGGTGAGATTTTATTTGCATAGTAAAAATGTGTGGGCGTGAGGTATTTGAGCGTACTCACAAACATTCTTTGATTATGTCTTTTTCTCAGATGCTTGTATTTAAAGGCTAACTAAATTGGGCATATGATATGATTTAAGTGATAAGTAAAGTCGGCGAGACATTTCAACTTTGACAATTTTGTCTTTGTTATGTTTGTTTATCTTATATTATTTATAAGCAATATGTGAACTATGTTTGGTGTTTAGTACTCTTGTCTGTCTAGCAGGGTTCATTTTACTTTGACATCATGTTCATGGTTCATTTGTAATGGGTTAATAATTTGTGGTTGAGTACTTTTCTCTAATAGTACAATTTAGCAGAAAGTCAACAATACATGGTGTAAATAATGATATATCAAATTTGTCAATCTGAAAGAGTTAATCTGACCTTGAGCTCATGTTATGGTTGATTTGTCAATGTTTAGTCTTATGTAGACGAAACGCGCGTCGGCGTACTAAATCATAACCCTGGTACCGTTGATAACTATTTACACCACTGGGTCGATGCCACTGCTGGTGGACGTTTCGTCCCCGAGGGTATCACCAGCCCAGTAGTCAACACTTCGGTGTTGACATAAATATCAATAATGTGGTCATTTTTATAAATTTCCTGTTTACCAAACTTTGAAATTTTTGAAAAACTAAGGATTTTCTTATTCCAGGCATATATTACCTTAGCCGTATTTTTCACAACTTTTTGGAATTTTGAATCCTCAATGCTCTTCAACTTTGTACTTGTTTGGCTTTATAAATATTTTGATATGAGCGTCACTGATGAGTCTTTATAAATATTTTGATGTGAGCGTCACTGATGAGTCTTATGCAGACGAAACGCGCGTTGGAGTACTAAATTATAATCCTGGTACCGTTGATAACTATTTAGTTTTCTTGATCTGATATATGTAGTTCATTAACTATATCATTAGCCCGTCAACACTAAAGTTGTGAGATCAAAACCAGCACGTTTTATGAGCGTTTGGTTCCAATCTGAATGAGTTAGGATTTGCCTATCGACGGTAAGTTGTTTTCTCTGGATTTCCTCTTCCGATAATAATCTGGCTACCAACTAATAATCAATAGTTCTGAAAGTGGCTGTTAAAAACAACAATCCATCATAAGCATTAATTGTCAATGTTTTCATAATCCTCAGTATGTTGCAGAGATACTCTTAAGCTTTCGATCTACTATATTTTGTGGATAGACAAGATTGTCAAATATGCTTGCCGTATCCATCACAGGGCCCATACAACTTTGAGAGAAATTTCAGCGTGTACACACTTTTTTAATTAGGTCTTTCCACTTTTCTGTGGAAAGACCTATTGTTTTTCTTCTGATTATTTTTTTTTTCTTCCGCCTAATTTTGTTCTTGCGATTAACATTTGTTTCACAATATTTCGCTTAGATATTTGGTATATGATATCAAACAGTTTATGCGCTTTTGAAATTTACCCTGCGTAAACGAATACTTTTCTTTGTAGGAGTTATCTCCCCAAACACTGTTTTCCTTGTGAGCGCAACTCCTTCGCAACCGTAAAATATTATGACAAATTTATTTTATAAAATTGCTCGTTATATCCTTCGCATGATTTGTCCTATTTTGACCAAAGCGATATGAACGCTCCATATGAGAGTTATTTCCCCTTATGCATTTGTTATAAGTGATATGCATTTCTATCTTGTAAACCATAAGTGCTAGAGACCTAGGATCTTTTGATTTGAGGTCCTTGGTCCAAAAAAATGAAAATTAGGTCAAGGTCAAAGGTCGAGGTCAAATTCTAAATTTTGATTTTGGCTTATTTTCACTCTTTTTCATTAACTTTATAAGATTTCGACAAATATTTTTACTAAATTGTTAGTTGCGACATGTCGTAACTTTAAAATTTTGATTGGAAGGGTGCGTAGACAATAAATGGGAGTTTTTGCCCCTTTTATATTTAGAATTATGCGTAAAGGGATATTACTCATGAACCATACATAATACAGACCTAGGGTCTTTTGATATGGAATCCTTGGTTTATGACCTTAAAATTGAGGTCAAGGTCATAGGTTAATTGGACGTTCTAGATTTTGACCTTTGCTTGAAATTCATATTTATACATCATTAAGTCATAGGAACTGACATTTTCAACTGAATTTTAATATTTTCATATCAAAATAGATACTTATTGGTGGAAATACCCTCAATTGTTCTTTGAACAATTGGTTTTTAATTATTATTATTATTATTATTAGGTCTTTCCACTTTTCTGTAGAAAGACCTATTGTTCTTCTTCTGATTATTTTTTTTTTCTTCCGCCTAATTTTGTTCTTGCGATAAACATTTGTTTCGCAATATGTCGCTTAGATATTTTGTATATGATATCGAACAGTTTATGCGCTTTTGAAATTTACCCTGCGTAAACGAATACTTTTCTTTGTAGGAGTTATCTCCACAAACACTTTTCCTTGTTAGCGCATCTCCTTTGCAACCGTTAAAGATTATGACAAATTTATTTTACAAAATTGCTCTTTATATCCTTCGCATGATTTGTCCTATTTTGACCGAAGCGATATGACCGCTCCATATGAGAGTTATTTCCACTTATGCATCTGATATAAATTTCTATCTTATAAACCATAAGTGATAGAGACCTAGGATCTTTTGATTTGAGGTCCTTGGTCCCAAAAAATGAAAATAAGGTCAAGGTCAAAGGTCAAGGTCATATCCTTATATTTGAATTTGGCTTATTTTCACTTATATCCAAAGACTGTATAAGATATCAACAAATTATTTTTACTAAATTGTTAGTTGCCACATGTCGTAAGATGTAAATTTTGATTGCAAGCGTACGTTGAATGTAAAAGGGAGTTTTCTCCCCTCTTGTATTTAAAAATACGCGTTTGGTGATATAACTCATTAACTAAATATAATTAAGACCTATTATCTTTTGATTTGAGGTCCTTGGTTTATGACCTTGAAATTGATCTCAAGGTCATAGCTTAATTTGACGTTCTAGATTTTGACCTTTGCTTTTATTCTATATGTATACATGATAAAGATATACAACTTTTAGAAAAAGGTATCAAATCATTTAACCTTGAAAAAACAACCGGAAGTGACTTTTTGTAAACCGGAAGTAGCTATTTTTTGTACTTTATTAATATAAAAGTATATAGAACCAGATATTTTTGGAATCAGTGTCAAGTAAATATTCAAATATAATCGGAAGTAACATTTTTCAAACCGGAAGTAACAAATTATCTCCCTTATTTAAAAAAAATGTATAGAAACAATATATTTTTGGAATCAGCTTACTAGAAGCTATCATTTGTCGATTGAAATGACATTTTAAACTTAGTTTCACAACTTTTCATATCAAAATACATTGTTTTGATGGAAAGACCTTCAATTGTTCTCTGAACAATTGGTTTTTAATTGTAATTGAATTGCTTTACATTTGAAAAGTTTAAACACAAATCTTGAGATTTATTATATGAAGTACCAACATTATGGGTATAGGTAGGATGCTACCTTCATGAAATAACAGTCACCCAGCAACAACAACGAGAAATGTAGATGTAGCAGAAGAAATTCATTGGATTTCAGTTGACACAACAAATGTTTCTTGAATACATCCTTCAGCACTCTAACTGCTCCATTACAAAATATTGGGAGGAGAAGTGTATTAAACCAGAGACATACACCCACAATACATTTGACATGAATGTTAAAAGATTGATTGGAGATGTAAAATATTATATTTACAGATCAATACAATTTGACCAACCATGAGTGGTTCCTTGCAAAAACGGCTTTACAGAAAACTGTGTGTTTACTTAATAGTGCTCCATTTATTGACACCCGATGTAACTGTATCAGGTAATTTTAATATTAACAGTTATAATTATATGTTTCTATAAATTACGACAAAAACAATTCTCTTGTTGCCATTATAAAGGAGATGAAACTATGTCTAAAGCACTATGATTTCCCTGAAGTAAGACAGGAACCCATTATGCATCAATTCTGCAAACTCAAAAATATAAAAATAAATCTGCGAGTTTGTGATTGTTCCACATTGGTTAGAGAGGAGAGGGTTGAGATTTGACAATATAAATTGACAATAAGGGTCGGTTGAAAAAACTTTACGACGAAAGAGATGATTTTAGCTTCCCAATTGTGAACTTTCCATTTCTATGAAGCACGCTCCATCAGCGCCTGTATACGGAGTATATATCTATCTTATGATACGATATTCCCGGGTTTGTATTTTCTATCATGTTTTCCTTGATAGATGATTGATGCTCACAAGTTGACTATTAAACCAAGAGTTTCAAATAATTAAGTTGTAATCATCCCTTTGTAAATTTAACGGACGCCATCACAAATGTGACCTACAGAAATATACTATTTACCGGGTTTGTAATAACACGAGCGACACGACGGATGCCGCATATGGAACAGAATATGCATACCCTACCGGAGCACCTGACATCACCCCTTAGTGTTTGGTGGGGTTCGTGTTGCTAAGTCTTTAGTTTTCTATGTTTTGTCTTTTATACTATAAGTTGTCTGTTTGTCTTTTTATTTTTAACCTAGCGTTGTCAGTTTATTTTCGATCTATGAGTTTGACTGTCCCTCTGGTTTCTTTCGCCCCTCTTTTGAGACCTTACAAAACTTATTTTATCCCGCAGCATCGGTGCGCCTGTCCCAAGTTACGAATATCAGGTCGTTGGATGACGTATGTTTAGTCTCGTTTTTTGTTGGGGGGGTTGGGTATAGATTGCAAAATGCAATCAAACCCCTAAGGTACTGACTTTATGTATAAATCCTCCTAGGCTAATCTATACCTTGAGATACACAAAATGTAGTGCATTTATCATTACGTTCTATAATCCTATCGATGTACATTTCCGTACTTTTATCAATGAAATATATGCTCAGTTAAAAAAATATGTTATACTTGTCAAGAATATGATATAACTTTTGCAAGGTGCAGGAATCTTATTTATGTTCCAAAAATGTCATTGTCATCGAAAGAACGAATGAATGAATCAAACTTTATTGCTGAAGCATTATATATAAACGAGTCTAAATTGAAAACTACGTTCAAACCTATGATTGCGTTGGATAAAAACGCAATTTTTTTACGTGTGCATGTAAAACAAATTTCGTTGTAGAAGGGTCTTAATACAGCACAAACAACATTTTCCTAAAGACAAAAAAAAGTGAAAAAGTACATTTAAACACATACAACTCGTCTAAACACCAACCCAACAATGTTAGATCTGTATATTTGCTTTCACAAATTTTTTGTTCTTCCCTCGCCTGGATTCGAACCCATGCTACTGTGATATCGTGACACCAAATCGCCTGCACTGCAGCCGTCCCGCTAGACCACACGACCACCTGGGCTCTACAATAATAAAGTTTTCAGTGGCCGTGTGGTACCTTTCCTCGTCAGTTTTAATCTAACGGCGTAATACAGTACATGATATATAAGGCATGGAGATGTTATTGTTACAGATCAACTCAATTATCTATAGTAAAAGATCCCACAAATTCATCGTCCCAAAAGAAAAGTGACTGTTTCCTACATTTTATAACATCCACTACATAACTGTTTACCACACTTATATAATGCTTTTAAATAAAGTTATTGTTTTCTTTCAAACACTTTGCATATTTTTTTTTATATTATATATCCATAGTTGATTTATTTCTCTTCCCAATTCAGGTGAAGGAGTTGCTTGGTCGCTTCAAACAAATCCGGCAGTGTTTGGCAAGGATATAGTATTAGAATGCAAACTTCCGTCTAGTACATGCTGTGACCGATACACTCGAAGATGGCTAGGTGGGAAAAATCTTCATTTGCTGATAATGGATGGTACATCCTCGGAACCAGACAAATACTCAGAATTATTTGACAAGGAAACTCGTTCATCCAAACTAACAATACATAGACTTAACTCAAAGGATGTTAATATACCTTACCAGTGTATATACGGTTTTTCGAAGGATGTCAAAATTCTAAATATGACAGAAGACCGTTTTGAATGTAAGTTTCATGTTTTTTTTTATTCAACGTTATTTGTACTTGCAGTCATCCATAGAAAAAAAGAAGATGTGGTATGACTGCCAATGAGACAACTATCAACAAGAGACCAAAATGACACATACATTAACAATGATAGGTCGCCGTACGGCCTTCAACAATGAGCAAAGCCCATATCGCATAGTCAGCTATAAAAGACCCCGAAATGACAATGTAAAGTAATTCAAACGAGAAAACTAACGGCCTTATTTAATATGTAAAAAAATGAACGAAAACATACATATTTAGGAGATATGATTGTTACATGTAATTTGGCTCGATTGCTAGTATATACATGTAGTGTGTTGTCGTTGGTTGCTCTCAGTCATATTTGTTTTTCTTGTAATGGTTTTGTCGTTTTCTCGTTGGAATTGTTATATATATTTTTGCCCTTGTATTATAGATTGTATTTTATTATTTAACATGTTTAAGGGCATATGCTGATCTATAATTGCTCATATGTACGTGATTTGGACTCTGGTGGAGGGGTTTCACATTGCACATGTGTAGCAATCTTTCCACACAATTTCATGTTTATATGTTTAGTTTGCACGAAACAATTTGTACACATTAAATCTCGATGTGAAAAGTTATTGATAAGATTAAAAGTATAGTACTCAGAAAGGCGAAGCTATGTTGAGAAGTGTTAAACAAGTATTTAAACGTTGTGTTAATGTGTTATTGTTTTACAACCCTCACTTGGAATATCAAAGGTGTGAAAAAAATTAGTCAGAATTTGTTCAAAAGTTCTACCGTAAATGTAATGTATGTTTTTGATATTTATGGCAGATTATCCAGTCGAACCAATTTATGTAAATATTACAGTAGAGAATGGAAATGTCTTGCAAGTCAATGCAGCTTTAAAGCCAGTTTTTCCACAGCCCAAGTGCAATGCTTCCATTGATGTAAGAATGATTTAACTCATAAAGTATCAGTTTTCCAGGAACATTTTGTAAGGTTCCTGATTGGTGTTACCTTTTTGATTGATTTATATATGTAAAGGAAATACTTGCAACGGTTGTTTTCTAAAGTCAAAGAGTTCACTTAAGGTGTTTATACGATATGGGTATGCCAGGGATTTTTGTTTGTTTTTTTCAGTTGAAAAAAAAGTTAAATTACAAAGGGCGGCAAAAAGTGTACTTCATGTGATTACACAATATAAAATAGAGAATAAACAATATGGATAATCCAAACACCAAACAAAAAAAAAGTCTTCATCATCATCAGAAAAAGAAAGGACGGAACAATTAGTAATTGCATGAATAAAGAGAAACATACTTGGATTGGTGGTCTAAGTAGGTAAATAATAACCGTTCACTGAGCATGATTAGCCTGTCATCTCTAGTTCGATTGCCGCTAGTATCGAGGTGAGTTTGACTTCGATCTTAGTTGACAAGATTTGTATCTTTTTCTGCATAAAGTCGGTAGTTTTTCCCATGGGTATTCTGGTTTCCTCCGCCAATTAAAAGCCTTCATGATATATCAAAAGAATATAATGACAGTCAAACAGATAAACAGACACACAACTAGAATAGATTTTCTTAAATGATTTCTATATAATTCATAGGATCTTTTGTTACAGACAGTACGTAGTAGTATGTAATTGATACCGAATTTTTCCACTTTATCGTTGCAAATGGATAAATGATGCAGATATGAATTGATTTGTTATTGCTTTCCCTTAAGTCTATAGACATATAAGCTGATATCAGCAAAATCATAGGTATAATTTCTCCAAACTGTTGACAGGATATGCAATTTTACAAATGTATATAAAAACATTGCTGTTTTAAATACTAGGTTTGAAGTATATACATTGTGTTTTTAAATAAATAGTGAAATTTGAACAATCATGACAAAGTTGTTGGACAAATCTGTACTGTAGATGTTGGTTCGTCATACGATTAAGTCATGTAAAAAATTGTTTCATATATCACTTGAAAGATATGAAGAATGACTAAAGAATAATTGTAGAGGATCCAACTTTTCGAAGATAGAAAAAATATGTAAAGACTGAACAAGTCACGAATGCAGTTAATTATCAGTTATTACATTTTCTTGAACCTTTTAAATGAAAATAATAAAAAAAAGACTAAGGACTAGCTCTTTTTTGGTGCATTCTAAATTTGTTTATATGTTAAACGCATTTTTTTTATGACTTAAGTGGAGTGACTTAATCAGATTTATTTCACATAGTTATAAGTTATTTGTTTTACTTAACATTAGAAATCGCGATATTTCACCGATACCAAATTTAATATAGATACTTATATCATTCTGTTTTATTATTTTAAGGAGGGAGACATTTCACAATCACTCAGAGTTTCCAAAATTATGAAAGATCTGTTTTATGAAGTTATCATACATATCAGATATACTTCCACGTCTTCAATATGTGCGAACTTGTTAAACATCACTTGTCAGATTGGAACGTTTATGTTGGAAATTAAAAGGAATATCACATGCCGCAGTGACAGTCCAGTAAATGGTAAGAAATTTGTGTTTTACACAATATAAAGATATATTTTTACAGATTAAATTTTATTAGTATACTAATTCTGACCGACATGGTCATACTGATCAGTACAACTCTATGAAAAGGTTAAACTATCAATTATAAAGTCATCTAAAGTATTAAAGCCAATGACATATTATCGACTTAGTTACATTCAGTATTCTTTAGTCAATTTGGGTGCAATCGGTCAAGTCTATTTTCTGATTTTCCAGTTGTTGTGTTATGCCTATTCAAAAAAATTAAAATAATGAATTGTCTGTAAAGTAACTGAGTAGTGCTAATTAAACGTGCTGCATTTCGAAAACAAAAGTGACAATACCCTGTCAAAAAATAAATAAATAAAACACAAATACATGAAATACATACACAAGTATACAGAACACAAAATATGATAATTGTAAAACAAAAACTATCAACGATCATAACGTTTTGAATTTATACGCCAGCCACTTTTGTCCTTTTCAAAAGACTATTATATTATGCTTGAAACGAAAAGAGAGAAGAACATAGTGAAGAAGCATTGCGAACCAAACTTCTGAGATTTAAAAAGGGAAAAAAGAAATACTAGTACCGATTATGTTGGTATTTTCTTAGAAATGACAAAAGTTTACATCAAAACATAGACCACACATAATTTTAATTGTTTTCAATTGTACCAATAGTACATGTACGAATACTACAAGAATGTTTATATTGGTACCGATTATTAAAAATTGTCAAGTGGATAAATAACATACAAGAACATTATTAAGTCTACTTTGTGATATATGTGGTAAATATAAAAAATAAAATTCTTTTACAGATGTGACCCTCAAACTTTTGAAAATTGTACCTCCAATAGTTTTGTGTAATTTTGTAATTATCTGTGCCATCATTTGCATCTGTAAGTATACCATACTGTTGAAAAAGTAACTTGTTATTTAACAAACTTTGGAATATCCTATTGTTTTAGTTAATTTTATAAAAAAAATTGTACCTGAAACAAAAAGGAGTAGTAGGAAATAAAATCATCAGAATCTCTAACGTTAAAGACCATATGAGATTAACAGCCTTGTTTGACAAATATCACTTTGAGCAACTAGAACCTGCAAACAATCGAAACTTAACCAATTATTTATTGTTGTAGTCTTAACTCGCTTTAAGTATCTTGACGTTTAAGACTGTAAAAATATGGTACACATTTATCCGAAAAGTGCTCTTCTTTGCATGTGCTAAGGAAATACCTCAAACACAACCGTATAAGTACAAAAAATGATACAACTTTAATGGCATGTTGAGTCAAATGTTGTGAATATATACGCTTGCAACTTCTAAAATTTGTTTGCATTAATTGCAGGTAAACATCGAAATCGAAAAAACATGCAGAAATATTCAAATGTCACGTGAGTATAAATTGGGGCATTGCATTATATTTACGTCAACAGGTGGTTAAAAAAACATATCTCAAATTTCAGTAATAACATTGAACGAGTGTAGTCAAGGTAAATGAATTTGACCAAAAAAAAATATCATTAAAGAAAACAATCTTAAGGATTAACAAAACTTTGTGTGTTCCAACAAAATAAGAATAAATGAGAAAAGGGAGGGATTGAAATAAAAAAAATACAAAACATGGAGGTAAGATATAAATGCTATTGCGTTACTATTTAAAAAAATACACAAAGGTCCATATACATGGATTAAAGCAACAATGAGATACCATGCAGCCTTCAACAATGTTTAGAATATATACTATACAGTCAGGTACAAAAGCCCAAACATGACAAAAACATTATCAAAAGGAAAATAACACGCCTGACAAAACAATTAACCGAAACGGAAAAAACAGACACCTTCAAACGATAACCACTGATAAAAAGGCTCCGAAATTTGAAAAAGCATATATAAAATTTGACGTGCTTAGCTTGTTTGAAACTCACTAACATAAAAACATATGTACAAACTATTAAGGCGGCTCGCGGGTATAATTTAAAAACAAAATAGGAATTCGCTATATTTTTCTATAAATAAACTTTATCATATACTTAATAGAAAAATGAAATAAAAAAATGGGGTCACCGTTCATTTAAGCTCACAATCTACCTCCGACAGAAACATACATTTTTGTAAATTTTCTGAGAAATAGAGGTAATATCGAAATGAAAAAGAACTAAATTACAGAAATCGTTTAAACTTTACAATTATTTAGTTTATGCACAGCTTATTTGAAAACATTAATTAAAAATATAGGTCACCGATGAGTTAAAAAAGATATTTCAATTTTAATGTTAACAATGGCATCTACATGTATGCACCAAAAGGATATAATTTAGAGCTTTTCTATGATATGAACATTTTAAAAGTCATCTGGGGCCAAACTGAATCGATGATTTTGGTTATTTTTTCTTCCATATCATAAAGTAATAACTTGTAGTGTTATAAATAAAATTTGTAATACAAAAACAAATGTTTTAATTTTTTGCTGAAATGTTTGTACCCGCGAGCCTCTTTAATATAAGATGTTAATGGCTGACTCAGCAAATTGAAAGGAAGTACAAAACATAAAATGTAGAGAAAAAACCCAACCCAACCCAAATTGCAATTTAAGAGTCGCCAGAGTTACTGAAAGCTAGTTTATATTCCTCATCAAAATACATTTGACATATCTCATATTTGCTAACACTATATTCTTGATCAGTACCCATCAAACGGATTCACTGTAAAGTTGTCACAAATATTGTAAATCATTACCCTGTGCAGTGTTAACATATGACTACATATTTAAAATCGACATGACATACGGACATTCGATTTCATAATTGAAATTCTGACTCAGTATTTATATAATTATGTCACGACACAATAACTACACGACTGTTGTAAACAGAACTTGCAGAATAAACTGATGTTTATGTTTCGGCAATTAACCAACACGTCAACAATTAAAAGAAATGTAAATAGACATATATGCCTTATTAGTACGGTGACTAAGTAAGGAAAAGTCGCTTATTTAAGGATTTTAATCGTCAATCGGACTATATGGCTATAATTCACAGTATTGGTAGTTCAAAGGTTACACTTCACATTTTGACTTGTCGTCAAAAAATCTTACGGTGCAATTTTTGTAAAATGGCCTTTGAAGTACGCTCCCTTACTTTAAAGAAAAATCGACCTTCAAAAGTGTTTAGGTTTACATTCTAAAAGAATATTCGTGATTTGCTTTCTGATATTATTTAAATTGTTGTTACACCTTATTTTAACAATTTCAAACACAGTTTATCAAAATTAATCCGTTATTGAAGAGTTTTTGTAAAAATATAACACTACGAATATTTTGCATTTAATAGATTACGTTTCAATTCATTTTCATCATTTATTTATACGCAAAATGTAAAATAATCAACATTTTTATGATATTTCAAATTTTTATTAAACAACAATATCAAAATCATTATTTCGGAAGCATTATTTCGACTTGTGCAATGAAACAAAATATACACTACAAAATCGAAGATACAGGTTTTTCGCCGGAAATTCCACTTGTATAAAAATGTTGAACCGGACCGATACTTTTATTTTAATCTATAAATGATATTTCGTATCACAACGATTTCAATTGCTAAAATTTGTTCAATTCGATCTGTTTTGTTTGTTCATGATCCCATTTTGTGTTGGTTATCGTGTTTTCTTATGTATTTTTGAAGATTTTTTGTTTCCGTATGTTTATTTGATATGGTTTTTTTTCTCTTCATATATTTCAAAGATGAAGAACCAAATCCGAATTTGTACTTGTAGTTATCTGGAAAATGTTTGAATCAAAAAGTCCTTGTAGTTCTAAAAGGACAACCATGTGTTTTAATTTTGAAAAGTGGAACGTTTGCCAGAGAAAAAAGTACTGAATCAGACACTTCCTTTCCTTTACTATTATGCTTAAACGTTGCTTCTTTAACTCTGTTGAAAGACATAATGATGGAATCTGCCAGCAATTTGTTGAAGAGTATGGATCATTTGTGGAAATTCCTGATTTGGTGAAACAATTCGAAGTGAAGTCTCTTGTGCACTTTCCCAACCTTACTTTTGCCAATCACTCACAATTTACATCAGTGTGAGAGAAAGTTTTCTTCAAAACTATGACAAATTCCCTATGAGTCCACCTTATAGAGAGCTTTACTATGTCGGAACATTTGTAAATTCCGAATTTGACAAAGTTATTTCAAACAATAATGTTAATGACTGTCGTAACTTGTTTAGCACTCAACAAGGGGCAAAACTCGTATGATAAATAATGCTTTATAATTTGACATGAAGTTTAGAGAAATGGCAAAGAGCAGCAGAACAATCAAACGGACCTCTGATACGGATGTGATTATTCTGTGTTCACTACTTTACAAACAGATAACACACACAAGGGAGTTGTGGTTGCAGATGGGGAACATGAGAAGTGTAAAGAATGGGCGAAGATGTTTAACCATTCACTAACTATGTGCTTGCTTTTCCCCAAAAATTTGTAAACTGCTGCCAGCTGTACATACTCTTACCGGATGCGACAGAACAACGTCTCTACGGAGTAGGAAAGGAAACAGTCTACAAGACTTTGATGGACACGCTCAATTATGTTAGGTGCAGAGCTTCGTGAGTACTGACAAAGATGAAGCCCTTGTTTGTGCAAGAAAGTTTGTTGCATAGATGTTTGATCTGAATAATGTCTTTAGATCATTCCATCATGATATGAGTAAAATGCGTGTTAAGCTTGCCACCAGTAAAGATTTAGGTTAAGTCAGTTTACCTCCCTGTGAAGCAGCAATTTGGCCCACATCACACATTGCTAAACCCCCTATTCAGTCACCTTAAGAATACGGTTGGCGAAAATTAAAAAAATCATTACATCCCGTGTATTTTGAAGGGCATTTGTCAGCAGAATTCTTGCAGGATCATGTAAAGAAAAATCTCTAATGTAAAAAGTCATGTGTTTGTTCAAAACAAAACCTTACATGTGCGGAGCTTTGTTCCTTATAAGGGTCATAATTATGTTAGAATTCCTTGACAGATGAACCAGAAGATACTCTTTGATGAAATTTATTTTGTGGTTCATTTTGATTGGATTTTTTAGTTGTAACTGTTTTCGAGGTAATAAGTGGTTTTTGGTTGTAATGAATTACATTCGTGAGCGTTTGCAAAATAAACGTTCGGGATAGTAGGCTTCAATTGAAAACAACATTTATCATTTATTGCTGAGTTTGAATGTCACCCGGCAAGGTAACTACTATAACTTTAACGGAATTTGTATTGATCTTGTATAATAGAACAAGTGTTGGAAAAACGCCAATTTTCAGAATTAATCGAGTAATAAGTCCGTTTTTTTACATTTTCGAGATAATTCATTGTTAATTGATTTGAAAAAAAAAATGTCTGTATCTGAAATTAAACTAAACGCTGCTTATATATTTCAATTTTGAAAATATAGAGAGAAAAAAGAAAACAGTTTTGATCTTTGACCTTAATTTATGCAAAACTGTTACCCCATTTCTTTTTAACGACATCGATATTTCAAAAGTACTCATTATGCCGAATCCAATGATACATAATATAGCCATATAGTATGTTTGACGATTAAATTAAAAAAAAAATTGGTCTGGTCACCGTACTTTATATTGGAGAAACAATAAATTGGTTAAGTCCTTGAAATATACATAATCATCCCTTGCATGAAATAACGATAATTATTAACACTGAACAAGATTGAAAATGATCTTATCCCTAACTTCGATTATATCTATTATATAAAAAAAAATTACAGCATAAATACTTTGTTTCTCAAAATATTATTTTGATATACCTTTTGTAGGAACAGACACGAAGACGGCAACGTTACCTGAACATTTTTTGCCCATTCTGTTTCACATAGGATATTTAAGATGAACGTTGAATGTGACATAATATACGCTATTACCATCCCTTCGACCGCATTATCTGATGCAGTACGAATAAAGCTTATTCGTGTTAAGCGTTAATAACAATGGTTCTTGTTGTTGATATACATTATAGACAATAGTCAGATTCATGCTAAATGTAAATACAACTGAATCACAAACATGTTATTTTTAGTTTGATGTTATACATGTTATATATAGTTGAGTAAATATATATATGTAAAAATTTATTTCTTACTGAATTTTTCAATTGTGTTATATGCTTAAGTTGAATTTATTAAGGTTTTTTCTCTAGATCTTAATTGTTTTTTATTAGAAATGATTTGCCTGATTTGTGACAAATTCCTTTGATTGATATAGTTTACAGGATGTAGACTGGTCATTTGCATTTAGAATTTAGAATATATAATATTCGGAAAATTGCAACCAAACAATGAAAACGGGTAAATGATTTATTTGCAACAAACCACGAGAATACATCTTATGATATGTTTTACGTTTTACACTTTATTATATAAAAACTAATTTTCATTTGATATTCAAGGAGTTTCGATCTTTTTATGTTCAGAAGACTGCCATTACACCAATCTGAACATTTCGTAATGTTAAATTGCTTCTTTGTGAGATTTTGTTTGGCTTTCCAAGTTTATATCAGTTGCTTTTCACCTTTGTGCCAATCTTTTAATAGTCAATTATTTTCCAGCTGAATTGTACAATTCTGATACAGCATATAACACCAAGTTTTTAGGTGGTTAGATACAAAAGGATTTGTTTGTACAAAATGTACATATTTTATCTTTAAAACTTTTTTACTCGTAGAATATATATGTATTGGGATTTATTTTGTACGTTTCTTATAAAACAGTAATTAATGTTTTGTTTATTATTCTGTTTTTCTGTTCAACATAAGAATCCTGATTTAATCGTCATAGTACATTGAATAGAGGACTACCTAACTATAATTTTAATAAGACTATGTGACCAAGGTCAATATCCATATTGATATGGAGTCTTAATTAAAAATCTAAAGATAAAAACCATGGTTAACTCCTCAGTATAACAGTATATGTATCATGCTTTTTGCTACTAAATATATATATATATATACAAAAATATAATTTCAAATTATTTCAGCAAATTTAATCAACAAAATATCAATTAAAATCAAATCACACTAAAAAGATACAAACCTCCACAATTTCATAAAAAGTATGATTGTAAGATAAGTTCGGGACAACTGCGTTAATTTTGATAGATATGGGTAATGCTTTTTTTAATTTCTGTTCATTGGGAATAACCTTATATTATGACGAATTTTGTCTTCCATCTTCCAAAAAGGTCTACATGAACATTGTAAAATTGTTTGATCTGATCTTATGACTTTTTTGTATAGTCAATTATTCCAACAATATACATAAAATCGTCATCGTCCTCATTGTCAACCTCCTCCTCACTCTCTTCTAGTGGCATACCAACTGCTCCTGTGTCAATGTCGGCATAGATTGTTCTGTCATTGATTCCATGAATATGTGCCTCATTTGTTTGATTTATTGGATCAAAAACTACATCTACGTAATGTAATGCGTCATTGTCCTGGTGAATAAATATGATTATAATATGGATGAATATTTATTTACACAACATTGAACTGTCATTTTCATTTTGATGTGAAGTGAATACAGATTGTGAGGAATAATAGTGTCAGTTTCGTCCTTCAGTTAATTTCTTATGTGCTCTGATAATCCCTGACAATAAGGAAAATTAATGGGGAACAGTTGTTTACATATACATGTAGTATTTTGTTCTTGTTTCAGTTTTGATGTTGATCAAGACAGCTGAGAACAAATTGAAGCTAGACAAAACGTTTAAATATTGATATGTCAAATGAAAGCAATAACGTTTTAAGGAATGATTGACATCTTTATTTGTAAAGTGTCTATTTTAATGAAAATGCAATATGTTGACTTGAATGGATAGCAGTACAAAACAGGTTGAAGGAGTAAACAACGCTGAAACAACTAGTTCAAAATTTGAAAATCAATATTAAAAACAGCAAAATTGTTATCATTTTGTTCTTTTTCATATTTCGTCCACACGAGCGGATAGAATTAATTTTCAGTACTTTATGTCAACATGAAATTCTATTGTGATTACATATTTATATGCCTCATCTAACATGTCTAATGGCATTACGTTTTTCGTCTGTGCATTAGTTCGTTCGTTTATTAGTCTGTCTATTCGTCCGTTCTTTCATCTGTCCTGCTTCAAGGTAAAATGTTTGGTCAATGTAGTCTTAAATGAAGTTGAATTCCAATCAACTTAAAATCTAGTACATATGTTCCCTATGTTATGATCGTTCTACGTTTGATGCTAAATTAGAGTTTTTACCTTAATGCCACGGTCCACTGAACATAGAAAATGATAGTGCGCGTCAGGCAACGGTGCACTATGGACACATTCTAGTTAATTATGTTTTTTCTTTTTAAAACTCAATTGTCTTATCACTTGAATAATCTATATTTTCCTGAGTATACAACAACGTACGAAATTGATGAGGTTCGAAATAGTTGATTTTGAATTTGTAATTGTTGTATGGAAGTGCTGTATGATTTTTGAACTTCGATTAAATTGAAAACGCTACAATCAATGATTACCTGTTCATGTCCTACCTTGAAGGTCTTTCCAGAAAATTGACCTCTCATTCCTGAAATTAAATTAAAAAAAATGATTTCTCACCTATTTTCAGTTCGTTTTTTATTTCAGTCAATGTATAGGGATATACTGCGTTTATAGTTTTACTGTTCTCTAATTAAAATATTGCTTACATACAATTTTTAACACCACACTACAATATTCTGGAACAGTTCTTTTTTTTTTTATTTTATTGCACGTTCAGACTATTCGGGAATCGTCATTCACCTGTACACATCATCATACTAAATTGTATTAAATACTGTTGAACAGTACTGAAATGACTGCAAGTGAATTATCTGAATAGTATTGGATAATTTTGAAGTACGCATTATGACTGACTTATATTTTGTTTATTTTTTTCATAAGATGTTAAGATAAAACTAACCGTTTAAGAATGAAATTTATCCATTATTAAAAGCTTTCACACGTAATGCATAGAAGAAAGCATTTCAGAATTTATCTTTCTATTCATCTTCGCTGACTATTAGAAATTTGTCAAGTAAATGCAGCATGGCAACATAAAATAACTGAACCCGGACTGATAATGCTGTTTTTCTTTGCCAGTAAATATGTTCGTGGTTGAGAAGGGTAAGTAGTCCTTAGATGAATGTTTTACTCCTGTTTTATACTGTTGCATAGACTGCATCAGTAAACGTCATTAGAATGCAATTAATTTCTATTCTGATTTAAAGAAATTATTCAAATATTTGTTTTGTCAATTAAAATTTGTTTTTACTCTAAGGCTACGTGTTAAAGACAGCACTTTGACCTATGATGGTTTACTTTTAATTCCCTGAGGGTTTCACCAGCCCAGTTGTCAGAACTTCTGTGCTGACATGAATTATCATTGATATGGTCATATTTATAGATTAAATGTTCACAAAAATTTAGAAATTTTAAAATACCAAGGTTTTTCTACCTCAGGAATAGATTACCTTAGCTGTATTTGGCAAAACTTTAGGAAATTTTGGCCCTTAACATGCTCAATGCTCCTCACCGTTGTACTTTATTTGGCCTTTTAAACTTTTTTGGCTTCGAGCGTCACTGATGAGTCTTTTGTAGACGAAACGCGCGTCTGGCGTAAAAACATAATTTAATCCTGGTATCTATGGTGAGTTTATTAATTTCCAAACATATCCGTATATTTCAAATACCATATGAATATGCAGTGCATTATTTTATCAATTAATCTTTATAAAGCTATCTGCCCCCTTATCGATCTATTACTTTAATCATCAAATGATGTTTCTAATATTTGTATAGATGAAATAAATGCAGATGAAAAAGTATATGAAGAACAACTTTTTATTACCGTTTATATTTGGATTTCTATTTGATAATATGGTCTCATGACTAGAATGTTTGCATGTTCTAACGCAATGTTGCATTCTGTCGAATTTATTGGACGTTTGGCCTTGATAGATGCTATTTTCAACTGCAAAACCAGCTGAAAGTATCAAACAATCAATATAAACACTTATGCTGGACATATGATAAACTAATATATACAAATGACAATACTCAATTATTTGCACGACTGGAAATGTAATCGCCATTTACTCTTTATGATTAATATTTAGATAAAACAGTGTATCGCAAAAATAATTGAAAACTAGTTTTTCCTTTGCCCTTCTCGTTTTCGGTTTCTCTTGTCTATTTAGTTGAGTAACGATATCAAACAAAACATGACACATATGTTTTGAATATTTCAACTTAAGCATGTTAATTAAAACAAAAATTCCTACTTAAACTATAGTTATAGTAAAACACCGACATATGTTATTGCTGAACTAGTACTGCAGTACATGATTGTGTTCTTAAAACTAAACTAAAATCGTAAAAAATATATAGTCAATATTATAAAAAGGAAATTCAATATTTGTTTGCTTTTTTCGTCATAACTATTATAAGTAACCTTGATTATTAGATGAATTTGATGTGAAATGGTTTTGATAGGGAATTTCAATTCGGCCCTGAAGCAGTGCTGTTGTTTGGTGTTGATTCGTGCTTCTATGGTTGTCAGGATCAGAGTCTTGGAGTCTACTTTCTAATGATCTTTCTTGTGACTGGTAAATGAAATTTTCAACAGACATTTCATCTAGTAAAAAGAAAGAAAGGATACACTGTTCTGTATAAACTTAAACATAGATTATTTTGCAACGCTTAGTTGTTAAATCAAATTTTAATGTCAATTTGCTATGCATTTTCCTCAAAATGTTTATTGTTGTGAAGATTTTGGATTATCTGATGTAACATGAAGTTTTTAAGTTGTTGATTGTTCCTTGTTTTAAATTACTGAATAGCAGAAACAGGCTAATTATGCTTATGACATGTATGATGTCCAAACGGTATCCACGCAAAAATATTTTTTAAACGTATCAAACGTTAAAAGAACAATTATTTACAATTTGGAGATTACTGTTATTCCAAAACCAACATTTTGAATAGGCCTGTACAATGTAAGGAATATGACAGTTGTTTCCATGCTTTGCATTAGTTGGTATAGTCGTCAATATGTCAGACAATAACTAAAAAAACTTGACTCAATTTGCATGAAACTTTTGTAAATTGTGTTAAACTGATCAACACCACAAATCGGGGCTGTTCCAAAGTGATCAGGATTTAGCAGATCATGTTCCACCTGTGTCAACCGCTGCTCTGTTACAATTCTCAATAAAAAAAAGTATAGGTAGACGTGATAAACTTATCCGTCGTAATTTATATAACATATATTTAGTAATGAATAACAACCTCGTGATGATATTTATAGCAGATTCAAAATTATCAAACTCTGTAATAAAATTGAAATTCAAAATTCCACAAATGAAATATCAAACGCTCGACCGGAAAGACGGATGCAGAACTCTGTTCCATAGTACGTGTCGTACACGGTCGTAAAAATTGAGGACATTCATGTTTGAGTTGTTGACATTATTCATAAGACATAAATCATGATTTAGGATTTATAACAGATAACAGATTGAAAAATATGTCGTTTTAATTACTAGTATTCTCTATCAAAAGGTATTAAAACTCCTTTTTAAAGAACATACTATGAATTATTAAATATATACCTCTAAGTTCGCGATCCTGGACGTAAGAATTCCTGAAAAAAAGAATTTTACGTCTCAGTTGTTAATGGAGTTAAGATGGGAAATAAATAACGTTGAAATAAGATGCACAATACGATAAGATTAAATTAGGGAAATAAGTATACATGTTAGATAAAAAAAAAAAGGGTTGTGTCAGATATTCAAAATAATCACTGATGTTGTCGAGTTCTATGTTAAGATATACTCATTTCTGAATAAATACATTTTGTTGTGTAACACATGTTCAGACAATCAACACATGGTATAATATTTTATATATATATACATACCTTAGAAACTGTGTCTTGCAAACAAAACCTGAAACAAATGACAATTTTAGACCAGTAATAATCTGTTTATCAAAATAAATTTTCAAACTTCGAAAAAAACATATGATACCCTTGTCATCATTCAGAGTTTAGTTTCTAGCATGAACTGAAACTAATAAATAATTTTATAATTCGATTTAAAGGGCTTGACCGTTAAATCACGTTATCAGAGGAAGACAAGACTTGCTACAGTTCATGCACAGGTCAATGTAACGCGCATGTCTTAATTCGATTATACGGCATATCAATTTTACCAGCTAAAGCACTCCTCACAATATTTTGAATGCACGGTCTGCTAGGAAGTAACTATATATATCTAAGGTCAGATTGTTGAGTTTATTTTACGCATAATTATTGTAAATACTTATCTTAATAATTTTTCAATTTCAACTGATTATTGATTAATTAATTTCAAATCGGTCACATTCAATTTGATAATTTATAAATTATTGGACAATTTACTAAAGCAAGGATTTATATATAGTATACAAATCTTTGTCTAAAGTTATTATAATACGAGCGAATTTATTTTAATTTATTTTTATGATTGTATAATGAATTTTTGATTCGCATAATTTTTAATTCAGTTATATTGATATTTTTGTATCTTTTTATCGAGGTATTAAAATATGAAAACTAGGTTCCAGGTATTTCTATTCAATTTACATTTCGTAATGCAGATTAAAATGGTAATGTTCCATTATCAGGTATGTTTAACTATTATTTAATAATGGGGTTGTCTTGTGAGACATTAACACCATCAAATGCAATAATTAATTTATGGTACCATTTATTGTTCTTTAGCGTGTTTAGGACAGCAGTAAATCGTAAATTATATTTCAAAGTTGAGCATCCGTTAAAAGAAACTAGTTGATAAAATTTGATACGGCAGCTACAGTAATGTCTTTATAACCGATTGTTGTTCAGTCAGCCAAATTGCGTTGCACATATACAGCGACATATAATACAATATGTCTCTGATATTTATATTTAATATTTATTTCAAATAATAATCATTCATATTTTGAAGTAATGTCTTTATAACCGATTGTTTTTTCGGTTATCCAAATTTCATTGCACACATTTTGATATTTATTTAGTGTATAAAATCAAGGATTTGTATAGTTGTATATTATTTTAATTATATTTGTTCATATTGACATTTATTGTAAGGTTTATGATGCCTGAGAAGTAAAGGCGTTAAAAGAGGTGTTATAATTGGGGTAAAGAAAACGGCTTTAGCCACCTGTGAGGTAAAAATAGCTGCGCATCGGAAACAGAAACTGAAAATTTGTTATCTAGGATTATTTCAATCATCAGCAGGTTCATTTTTATGAATGTCAGTCAGAGAAGTGGCAGTATGCCTTATCTAAATACATCAATAAAAAAGGTACTTCTTTTATTCTTTAATTTTAATGTAACTAATTCAGTACATGACATTTTTAGCTTTAGCATTGATTTGAGTAGTAACATTTCGAGCATAATAAGAAAACAATTCTAAATGGCGGATACTATATTGATCCGGATTGCTTTTTACTATTAGAGACCATACCACGAATAAGAATAAGATTGATTTAGTTAATTGGTTTCTTATCTATATTTCTCACCACGATTAGAAACATTTCAACATTGATTTATTTTATAATTACACTGAGAAGGTATAGTCCCGCAGTCATTTTATATTCAGTGCATATTTTTAGTATGCGTATATATCACGAAGGAATTTTTACATTTTTCTCTTTGTATCACTCTGACCACAAGTATATCTAAATTTGATTTATTTTCACGCATCTTTATAAAAGAGAGAATCATTTCACTAGTCAAGTTTCAGAAACTAAATCTGCACTACTTGTGCGAAATATAAAAATAAATGGTATCTCGCAGCTATATACAAATTCATCAACAAAATATCAATGATGATGCATTTTATATCAGATATTTATTTGACAACCAATTTGAATTAGGCAAGAGAGCAAAGAAGACTTGGAGCTAGCAGGGTTCAGGTCATAAGTTGGAAACGAGCTGTTTCGGTTAAGGAAAGCAATTTCACAGTCTTGTAATTGGGGACCAGTTGATTTAGATCTATGGATATTATTCATGTACCATGATCACAACAAATCATTCATGCCCTGTCTGTATTATGTATAAATAATGTGATCAAAACTAAGGTCTTGCACAAGGGTAAACCGTCATGACTCACAAAGCTTTTTTTGCGCACGTTTTAATCGTGCCCAGAAAAATAAAATGCTACATGTAATGGACAAGATAATCAATTGTTGATTTTCAAATATTTACATAAGCTGAAAATAGTATTGCCATGTGTTTGACGTTCAAGTCACGAATCTTTATTGGTTTTTTTCGGGGTTTGTTTAAACTAGCTTTATTGGATTTTTCATATGAGTGGAACTAGTAGCTATTAATCCGGGATCCACTTGGGCATTTTCAACTTTAAAGTTTCCATTAGCCTCAAATTTTACAAAATTGATCAGCAAGGCAAGATATTTTTACTACTATACTTGGAAAAAGGCTTCGTTGGTTTATGTATGTGTCATATTTGTTTTTCGTAAACTGCTGTGTTATAAATTAGGCCGTTAGTTTTCTCGATTGAAATGTTTTATATTTTCCATGTCGGGACCTCTAATAGCAGACTATATTGTATGATTTTTTCTCATTGTTGAAAGCCGTAAGGTTGACTATATTTGCTTACATTTACCTCATTTGTACTTTCAAGTGGATAGTTGTCTCACTGGCAATTATAATCTTTTAATTAACACTAATAACGATTAGAGCAGAAATAGTATACACTTCTGCAAGTTACGTTTACAAACTTTATTACCAGATAAGTAGATCTCTGATAAAATTATCGTCTGAAAATTGTTGATATAAATTTACAACTTAAGCGAGTTTTTGTCTGGGTTAATGGTTTTCTTTAATCTTATGTATATCATTACAGATGTCAAGAAAAGTCCAAATTAGTTAGGTGATGAATTGATGTTATTGCTTTTGTAGTTTAGATATTAAAGTTGCGTATATCTCAGACTATAAAATTGCTAATTAGTACGATTTTGTTATCTGAAAGAGAAACAACGTAATTGGGTTAAATACTGTGAACAGTTATACATGGAATTTTATGTATATACGTTTATAAGGGAATACTAGTTTTTGTAAGCAGTCATAAATGATTTGGCATAATAATTGTTGTCGAACGCCATACTAATGATATGCAATAAAACAAAAACAAAACAAAACAAAAACAAACAAAACAAAACAATAAACAAAAACAAAATTAAACAAACAAAACAAAATATTACACGATACCAGTTTTAATGCCGTATTGACGAGCGCCTCTAAGACGGCTAATATTCCATCGGCTATTTTTAGAGTCAAATTTTTGGGGGGTCTTAACTGCTCCTCAGTTTTAAAAGTTTTTGTCTGGGCAACACGATTCATTAACTAGTTTGAATTGACTTTGAACATGCTTTCAGTAACTGCGAGTACTCTTAGATGGGTACTTGATGTCTTTAGTCTATTTGTTAGTTGTGTATTGTGTTTTGTGTCTAGCTAATGAGGTAAACCTACCTCAACTTTGTTTTATTTTGTGTTGTTAACCCGGCGATGTCCCCGGTTACGGTAGGGATAAATTCTCACAAACTTGTTGTGTGTCGCAGTCTTTTATACTTGTTGTACGTTTAAATTGATTTATACTTAAATATGGCTTTGTTTTCTTGTTTGCCGGGACCCTTTGTTGCTATTATACTGTTTGGACTATGTTTATTGGTGAATGCTGTACGGTGGTATATAGCTGTTTACGACTAGTTCATGTCAGATCTTCTAGTTTATATATTTTCTGACAGTAAAAGTAGAATTCAGCCAATGGTAATATAAAAAGTATCAACCATATATCTGATTACAAACATACATATAACAGTTGGCAAGTCAAATATTTTTTATCTGTTATCATATCAATTTTATTTATTTTTCTATATTGTAAATTACCAATCTAGAGCTGATTATTGATTGATTGTCAATTTAAGATATCTCATGTTTCCAAAAGCGTGCTTGGAAAGTGGGGTTTTCAATCACCAAAATTTCGTTGTTGCTCGGAAGTTTGTAGTTACTTATGGTTGTGTTCTCTTATACATTTTCGTATCACATTTTTTTAGCAAGGTCAAAGTGTTATGGGGCACTTTAAGTAAAGAGATAAACTAATCGTATGCTCATTTTTGAAGGGCCCTGCAATATTAAGTAATCCACTAAACTGAACATGACATCGGACAACCGTTCTATACGATAGGTCCTAACTTATAAGCGATTTGATTTTCTCCAAGATTTGTTACCTTAGTCGAATTTGCTTTGTTCAAATGTTACCACGATTGCAATACAAGCACAAGATTCCAAATAAGTGATTGAACCAAACTACAGTGAGAAGGAATATGTTATTTGTCAGATTTGAAAGCTATCTAATTTTATACAAGTTACAAGTTACAATTTTAATTTATGCTATTATCTATTTTCATCTATTTATTGTCTATCAAACGGCGAAGTAGGTTATTGGCTTCGGGAATCTGTTAGCTAGTAGTTACTGCGGTCAGATTCTTGTTATTACACAATATAACAATCAGAGTTATCTGTTATATCGACTCTCAATGTATGGTACTGGTTGGCGGTAACAAGTTCCAAAACATTCTTTGTGAAATCAGTGTTTTTGAACTTGTTTAGTGGCGGACTTTATAGGCTGCACCAGTACCGATGAACTTGATTTATCACTGTATTATTATTTCATTTAGAACATTAATCCATGTTATCTTTATTTTCACCTCAAACGAAATTTCTCATGTTGATTTTGGACATCTGTTGCCAGGGTTCAATTCAGCACCCCATTATTTCAAAATTTTCAATTCATTTTAGTTTTTATTTGAATTTTGAATTTTATTTATCTATTTTATTTGCATTTTATTTACGGTTGCCCAAAGACCCTTTGTTTGTGGGTTGGTAACCGACAGAAGCCATGATCTTACTTCGCCAATAAAATATATTTTGACTTTAATAACGTCTTCTCTCTTATAACTATAAAATAGAAAGGTCTGCTTTGAGCACTTGACTTTGTTTTTGCATTTTTGTACACTTTTCAAAAGGTTGTAAAGACAAGTCCACCTCTTTCAGACTTGAATATTTGATTTTTTTTTCATTTTTTTAACACTAGTATTTGATTTTATACGTATTTTTAGCTTAGAATTAAACATTTGTCAAATAAGGCAGTATTTCATAATAGATTTTCCTATCTATACATATAACGTCTTTTAGAAAACTAGAATAAGGATATACAAGGAGGAACACTGAAATCTAACGTTATTTGATGAACGAATCGAGGAGTCAGTGCAATGTTTACACCCTCATTAGTCTATTTTATGTAACCCTTTTTTTTCTTTTTTTACTTAAGAATCTATTACAAATTACCTTTCTTCAGACGTAACGATATAGCTATTGTTAAGGCTGTCACAACGATGACAATTCCGACGATTGTCCCAATAAGGTGTGCAGTCATTCTGATATGTTTTGGTTTAACTGGAATGATATATAATCTGAATGCAATAAACGTATTACATTTAACACTTACAAAAGGAGATACCAACATTTCATTCACATAATTTGTTAATAGAAAAATTATAAATACAACAAGGCATTTCAAGCATTATAAAATATGGCTTTTTGAATAATATGTCGAAAAGTAATGATTTGCGGTATATCCAAACCAGGGGATTCCAAAGATCTTGAACACATTTAAAAACAGAAGGAGCGAACATCCTTAAATAAAAGATAATGAATACCACTATATACAAATACGTCAAAGAACTTTCATCTTTGTTTTTCAAAGCATGCATTTCTCAATTATCACATCATATTTTTAACAGTGTGTTTCATACAAGTTGGTTGCGTTATGTCACCAACTACCCTTTATAGGGAATACATGTACAAAATGTACCTATTCATTATCTGCCATGGTCGTTTATCTTAAGAAAACGGTAGAAACATTTTCATGGACTTTTAAGATACTTACATGCGAATGTTTTTACTATATGTATATTGGTAAAATTACTACTTCCTATTTCATTAATAGCAACAATCCGTAACATATAATTTGTATTTGCCTCGAGATGTTTTAAAACATGATGACAGCAATCAACAGATGTATCATTTATCGGTAGGGATTTATTCCATTCAATAGTATCCACCGTTTTATACTCTAAAATAAACTGTTGTTGTTTTCCGCCGTTAAATGTACTATTCCAGTAGACCGTAAGATTTTCTATGTCAGCAACTACCTTTATTATCTTTGGTTTCTCTGGTAAATCTGAAACAAGATAATTCATTACAGTGCACGTATTACAACAACTTTGAATGATATTTTGATTTAATATTCGTATGGGGCTCATGTTGTTCCGTGTTTAGTTTTGAATGATGTGTTTGGTTAACTGTTGTTTTCCTTTCGATAATTTTGTTTCTTGTCATGACCTTTTCAATTTGCTTTAGGCTTGGGAGTTTGAATGTCACTTTGGTGTATTTCGCCTCTCTTTTGCAGTCTCCTTTACTTGCCCTTTCAGATATTGATGATGTCCTGTTACTCAATAACCAATATATCAGCGTGTGTTTTATATAGATATTTGTGTCTTTTTATAAAGTTATTACTTACCCTATAAGGTTTGCTTCATACATGTATTTTGATTTTTGGCAGATATCTACACAGATTGATGACTTGAACCTAGAATCTATGACACATGTGATGACTTTATGGTCATGTATAACAATGCCAAACAAGATAAAAGTGGTATTCACTTCGAAAGTTCATTGTATATTATTCTTTGAATCTCATATAAATTCCGACTTTTTTCAACTTCTAATCATATTCGAGTAATCTTGAAATTTTAAGAGATGAACTGTGTAGTCTGAGACTGGAACAAATCTTGCTCACTTGATTTACGAATATTTTTCGGGTAGGAATTCAGGAACACACGATATTAATATTAAAAGCCTTTTTACATTAGAAGATTGGAAATAAACTACTGTGGTGTATGTACTTACCAGCTGCGGAAAGTTTAACCAAATGCACTGTTTCGCCTATTTCATTTTTAATTTTAAATTCATAAGAAGTGAAGTCGTGTTTTGTAAGGTTATATCCTTGAAGTCTAATGGTAAATCCATGTATTTGAACTTCTTTATCAAATATTGTATCTGTTAAGGTTGAGTTCGTAATTGAAATGTATGTACTTTTGATAGCATGATACTCCTCATGCTTCATCACGTTTATAATTACTCCTGTTATTTCTGGGAAACTGTACACATGAACTTTGATATTAATAGGAGATCCAAATCGTCCATATTGTGTTACAGCATTCTGGGAAACGATGATAGGTCTTTCTGCAATAGAATAAATAGCGTTAACGCAAATAATGCTAAATTTACACGATTTTCATCGAAAATGTATTATATTGTTTAATGCGATACTCCTACATGTTATTTCATATGACAAAAGACACAAGGTTTGTTATTTAGTACGCTATGGCATCAAGTGTATACATGTACTTAATAAACTTAGGTTTATTTCTTTTCGACACAATATTTACTTGATTGTTACATTTAGGCAAAATATAAATTGGACGAATTCAATTTATTTAGAACATCTTTTACTTGTTTTCAACATTGGGTCGATACCGCTGCTTGTATTCAGTGTTTCAATACTGGCAGGACTTTTAAAAAATACAAATATTTCTCAAATCATTTACAAATTTGGAAATTGTGAAGAAGTTTAAGCGATAAAATATATCCGTTCTGGTTAACCCCTTTCCATGACGGTTTTGATTACGTAGTATGTGTGTGTTACTAGGTTATCATTAATTGATTAATTATCAGTTGAACCTTTCGTACTCTGACGTAATACATGAAATTTAGGTAAACTTTCGATAAATGTTTACGTCTACAGTGAAACAGAAACCAGTCAATTTGATCAAAAGTGCATGTTTTTTTTAATTGTACACCTATATAAGAATTAGTAATAATCTATTTATGAATACCTGACTTTTATAATGATTTAGAATTAATAGGAATACAATTGAGAATAAAAATGGGGAACATACCTTGAGACAACAACAGGACGAAATAGCAGACAACAGACGAATGTCACTGAAGGAATCTATTTGAGCTTACAAAGTCGACGGTACGATAGATTTAAAAGAGGAATTATTTTTTTGTTTATGTTTTCTCATTCTTGCTAATTTAATTGTATAAAACAAATAATAAAACACATAAAGTAAAATCGATGCCTCTAAAACTTTGAGACACTTAATTGAAATAAAATAAAATAAGGAAAAATATTAGTAAAATATGTTTCAATCGGCCATATTCAGCATGTGGCTTCCCCAAATCAAGAACCAGTCAATCGTTGTTGTTAACTTTGTTTCTGCATATTAAATTTTGTCTGTTTCTTATTTTAACATGAATCAGGTTGCTGGTCTTCTCATTCAATTGTTGAAAGAATTGTTCTGAGTGGCCTTCATGTCTTGATATTTATAATGGTTACGCTTATTGTTGAAGGTTACTAGATTTATCATTATTTGCTCTCTTGTTGATAGCTGTCTAATTGGATGCATACAGCATTTCTGTATTGTATATTACTAACCATCGTATTGTACGCGTGTCTCTGCTAACTGAATTGTCGATCCATTGATATCTTTCACACCGTTTTCAACTCTACAGATGTAAATCCCATTCATTTGGTACCTTAGGTCCCTGCTTTGAAGTTGCAGATCTTGGTTATTACCCAGCATACGGATCGTTTGTCCAAAATTTGAACGATGCTCCCAAAAATGAAAGGTGTAGCTAGACGGATTACCATCTGGGATGCAATGCAGAACTGATTCTTCTTGAGCGAATGTTATGGTGACTGAGGGCGGGTCTGTAATATTGAAAAGACGATTAATATCATTTTTATAGGAGGGAAATAATCAAACAAGGCACTGGCAAAACACGTTTCGGATAGTATTAAAGGCATTTGAAACGAGTTTCTTATACTAAATATGTTAAAGAAAATTTTGAACCAATCTTTACATATTTAATAAATATAAAAAAGAAGATGTGGTATGATTGCCAATGAGACAACTGTCCACAATAGACCAAAATGACACAAACACAAACAACTATAGGTAAGCGTACCGCCTTCAACAATGAACAAAACCCATACCGCATAGTCAGCTATAAAAGGCCCCGATAAGACAATGTAAAACAATTCAAACGAGAAAACTAACGGCCTTACTTATATAAAAAACAATGAACGAAAAACAAATATGTTACACATAAACAAACGAAAACTTTTAAATTACAGGCTCCTGACTTGGAACAGGCACATACATAAATAATGTGGCGGGGTTAAACATGTTATCGGGATCCCAACCCCTCCTTACCTGGGACAGTGGTATTACAGTACAACATAAGAACGAACAGATGGACGTGGTCGGGTACACTATGAGCGTTCTTAAAAGATCAATTACGAATATAGAGCGTTGTTAAGAAAAAATATCCCTTCACTCAGTAAGTGTTCTTTTCAAACTAATCGATTTCGGAATTTAATGCCGAAATTTACCGGAATGTGATATTGATAAGCAATCAACACTGAAGCATTAGTCATGGACACAATGAGTGAATTGATAGATTCACGTAATTTTTTTTATCCATAACTCCCATGATTTCTCAATTGTAAATTGTGACAGTATTCCAATATCACCATATGAACAGTCATCTAATGATCAAAATAGTATAATCTTTAATTAAGACTTACATTGAACTGTGATTTTAACCACTTCTTCCACCATGCCAATAATATTTCTCGCTACGCATTTAAAAGATCCGTCCTCTTCTCGTTTGATTTTCAAAACTGTCACTGCACATTGCAATCTAATGCATCGATTTAAAACTTGCCGTGAACCACTTTCTATATACATTTCTGTAACGGACGGATTACCGTCGGACGAACAAGAAATTGTCAAGTTGTTGTTTTCCGTGACTACCATAGGGTTCGGATTGTCGATAATTACAGATGGTTTATCTATAGAAATGAAAATGCAGTTTTTTACAAGGAAATATATGTAAAAAAGGTCTTTACTTGTAAAGGTTGATTGCAAATACTGTATAGTACCATAAACTGCAATATATATATATATATATATATATTTTCCAATAAAGTTGCTTAATAAGAACAATGATTTTTTTTTTAAATATAAAAATAAAATAGAGAAAATAAATGAACAATGAAAAACTTGCATATTAAATTGTTATTACTTCATGTACATATATGGTACACCCTTTTTATATTTTTGCATAATGGCATGAAATAAAGTACTCTATATATATATAGCTAAATACTATCATCAATAGTTATCAAAGGAAATGTGGTTCAAGTTGTTTCCAATTTAGCAATGTTAACTCAAATTGAACACTGAAAATGTTTTTTTCTGTGTATATTTTAGGGTGTAAATCGTTGGTCGATGTATATTTTTTTATAAATTTCGGAAGCTTTGGATGTTTGATTGGGATGGGAATGAAATAACATATCAGTAATGTTAAAAAAATAATAACCAGTTAGATATCTTGTGAAAAAAATACAGTGTATATATTTTTATGTAAATGTTTATCAAAACTTTAAGATTTAAAAGAAATGAAAAGCAATACGAAAAGTGCCTGATTACTTTTTTATCTGTCAAAACTTCATGTAGTAACTTGAAATTTTCTATTGAAAATTTATAGAATTAATTAAGAAATGACACAGACAAACATAACAATTTGTTTAACGTATTTTTCTTGTACATGTTGTGATGTTAAAAGTAGAGTACATGTTAATGTGTATGATTTGTACAAACGTACCTCGAACATGCTATAATATGTACGAAATATTGGTTAAAAATGGTTTTAACTGGTACAAAAATTTCGTTTGATGTGATTTATTATTTGATTTTGCCATTTGAGTTCAAAAATTTTGTAATTTATTATCTTATCATCAATTTTCATTTTCCTTCTGAGTCTTAGTTGGTTGACGGATTATAATCACTTGTCTACAATCAACCTATATACAACATGTCCTAACTCCTAAGATATATCTTATGACAGGTCTTAGGAATGCTTCGTAGTACCGACCCCTGGACATTAACTATATGAAAAAAGGACAAAACACACGAACATGAATGAATGAAAAAGGTAAAATCACAAAAAAACTGAACTCAGAGGAAAATCAATTTGGAAAGTCCATAATCACATGGCAAAATCAAATAACAAAACGCATCAAAAACGAATGGACAAGAACTGTCATATTCCTGACTTGGTACAGGCATTTTCAAATGTAGAAAATAGTGGATTAAACCTGGTTCTATAGCGCTAACCCTCTCACTTTAATAACAGTCTCATCAAATTCCGCTACATTTACATGATGCGTTAAATAAACAGTCACAATTAATAAAATAGTCAAAATATGGGTACTTGATAAAATGATGATGAGAATATTATTGAGGTTAATAACATATGCATGTTGCAATAATAGAAACATATCATTAACTTTCAAATTTGTTAAAGTAAAATCTCTTGTTAAGCAATGTTTTTTACAGGTTATAACATGTACGATGCACTTTTGTACATGTTCTATCTTGTATTTTTGCCTTTATACAAGTTATAACTTATACAATATTTTTTTTTACATGTTATAACCTGTACAAAATGCAACTTGTACACGACACACACATATCAAGAAGCACATTACTTAAATTTCAGAAATCATTCAATATCTTTACTCACATTTTATATCAAGCGTGATATTTTTCTGTAGCGGTTGAAGCAAAGAATCACTGGTCACGTTACAACTATATTGCTTCTTGTGGTCATTTCTTGTAGGGTTGATCAATAGTGATAATATTCCTGGGCCCCCAGTATTCATCGGTGTAGACATATTGTACCATGTTATTATTTCCCTGGGAGGAACACCACTTTTAACAGTGCATGTAAGGTTCAATGATTTGTCCTCTTCTCCTTGAACAATCCCATTAGTGGAATTTATAATGTGTATGTCTGTTGGCTTCACTTGAAACAAAAGTTGTTCATTAGTAAATATGTTAACAATACACAAACACAAATAGGGTGAATATGAACAAAAACTACTTGTATATTCTCAATGTACAAATGTATTATTCGCTTAAATAAACTAATTTTAGATACCTTAAACTTAAAAAGGTGTACGTGGACGCGTGTGTCCTCTACGGAAGACGCATTAGTGACGCTCGAATCGATAATGTTCAAAAGGCCAAAATAAAGTATACGAAATTAACGCTAATCGAGGAATGCAAATGCTAACTACAGCTGTAATATAATACAAAATCTGTTCAGAATTTGTTCGTTTGACACATGGTCTTGTAGTGTGATGTAGGAACGTCCATTTAGTATTCATCATACATTTTCACTGACACTTACTCTTTTTCAAATAATATTTGGCTGAATTTTTAAAGACACTCAAGCTGTCAGGTTATTTTTTAATGTATTTGTATTCAAATTCTAACATCATGCGAGGAATATACGGAGTCCTATATCTGTTAATGTCTGTGTTATTTTGGTTTCTTGTGGAGAGTTGTCTCACTGACAATCATACCACATCTTTTCTTATACAAACAAAAGGAGTTGTGTATATACATTTGATGAGTGTGTTTGTAAAATATTGATAATAAAAATATGTTAACAACAATTAAATCCCTATTAAAAAAAAACCACAATGTAGACTTGACGAAAGACAACCAACCCCCTGTCGATATTTGACTTGTTTTTTTAACATTTTAGTTCTTCTCGATTAATGTCGATCAGTTGAATAAATGAATTTAAATAAAAGAAAAAATAATCAAAATAAAAACGGAAAAAATTAACTTTATATTTACGGAACATAAGATAACCAGTCAAAAAATAAAAAACTCAAAACTTACTCTTATTTGAATTTTTTGGTTGTTTAAGTTAGATATGTGTTGTCCATCGTTGTGCTGATCTGTCATGCCTTCTCCAATTTATAAAGTTTTTTTGTATATACTGTGCTGATACATCACTGTTCAATGTTATGGAGGGGATTAGTGATCACACACATATTAACCCTAGGCCTGCTAGTATATATGTGCTTGTCATGGGACTGAAATTCAAGTGTTGTTGTTGGTTGCTGTTTCTAATATTTGTTTTTCGTTTGATTAGTGAGCATAAATCAGGCTGTGTTTTTTTCTTATTTGACGCACGTAAAACGCATTTTTTTGCCGATGCTTTTAGGATTACTAAAAGAGGTATGTTTTGTTCAAAGTTGAACGCATTTTGTTAACATACAGGTCACGTTTATATGGTATGCATTGCACGGTCCTCGAACAAGCGTGGATGAAGATCATTGTAAGCAATCTTACTATCCAAACCCAAATTATTGTACTAATACATTTTTTGTACGTACTAAATGGCTTGCATAAGTGCATGTACATGTAGCAGCACAGATTAAATAACAAACGATCCCTTATTAAAAATTAAAACTAAACAAAACAAAACAAAAACAAAATCAAAAACAAAAACAAACAAACAAGCTAGATAAAAAAAAAGAGGTGTTCCGCAGGGCGCAGCTTTATACGACCGCAGAGGTCGAACCCTGAACAATTGGGGCAAGTATGGATACAATATTCAAGCTTGATACAGCTCTAACTT